>NC_062525.1:18836777-18876777 GCF_022655615.1 Tachysurus fulvidraco | reverse complement strand
TTACCTTCCTTTGTCTCTCACTCTTGCAGCCAGTGCATCAATCAGATCCTCGAGAGTGTCAATCACATTCACCAGCATGATATCGTGCACAGAGACCTCAAGGTGAGTCGGTGCCTATCGCCACGACAACCACCATCAGCGTTCACCCGCTTTCAGTTTGTGTCCATGACCTGCATAGTTTCCATTCAAACACACACACACACACACACACACACACACACACACACACACACACACACACACACAATACACTCTATTATACGCTTCACATTTTATTTTTGTAAAGTTTACTTTCAAAATCACACAACATTGTTCTGTGCAAGTTTACCTCTGCTACCCTAGGGCACAGACCTGCTAAATATTGTCCATAATAAAAAATATTCTCCTTTTGAGAAAAGAATCTGAAGTTGCAGCCCTCACAATGCCTTTGTTATAAAGGTGATGGAAATGTTAACTGAAACGCAGCAACTCTTGCAGGCTAGCCGAGCCCTCGGGCTTTTCATCGGTGTTAAGGTTCAGCGCTCCGCTGTCTGATTCAGCTCTGTATTTGTCTGTAGTATCGGGACTCGCACGGTTCTACTAGTGCAGAAGAGAAGACATAGAAAGCCTTTGCTTGCACTCAGAAAGAACCGTTATTAAGACGATGCTTGCGTCTCGCATGCATCCACTCACTGCTCATCCTCGTTGTATGCGAGTCAAATGCTGAGTAGAAGAGATGTTTGGTATGCCTCTGGTTGCCATGGTGATAGACGTGATATGACTGTTTTCATATTCCCGCAGACTAAAAAAAAAAATTCACTGTAGAAGCCTTCTTGTTTCAGCCATTTCAGTGCGTTTTGGTTGCACACTTCTCAGCAACGATTACTTAATTATACCCACACACACACACACACACATATAAAACACATGCGCAAGTAATGAACTCTGGCAACATATAATAATTAGTGAGGTGTTTCATGCTTCAGTCTGTGATCTAATTCAGTGCTGTTTAAGATTTAGGTTTGGAATCCAGTTCTTGTGGCAGCGTTTTTTTTTCCAGACTTGACGAAAAATAGAATGATGCTACTTTTTCTGTGTGAAATATCACATGGACTTTTGCATTTTACTTTTGGAAGCTATTCCATATTTCTCAGCACAAAACCTTTGAATTATGTCTTAAATCATGTACACATCCATACGAGATATTCATGTTTTATGTGTTTAAGAAAAAAATCTGAAAAAAAAAATGCTGTCAAATAAATGAAAGATATAGATTTATGCTTAATGACAGTAGAAACAGACAATTCAACACTGTTATTACTGACCAGTGTCATAATAATAATAATAATAATAATAATAATAATAATAATAATAATAATAAGTATTATTATTATTATTATTATTATTATTATTAGTTATTTATTCATGTATTTATTTAATTATTATTATTATTATTATTATTATTATTACTTTTCTTACTTATTATTATTATTATTATTACTTTTTTATTATTCTTATTATGTTGTTATTATTATTATTATTACTTGTTATTATTATTATTATCATTTTTATTATTATTACTTTTATTTATTTATTTATTTATTTATTATTTTTATTAACTGTATTACTTTCTTCTAATTAATGCATTTAGCCAGAGGTTAAAATGAGTTCTGTTAATACATGTTGTGACTAAGGGACCGTGAGGGCTCGGGGTGACAGTGTGAATTCTCATACATATTCACAACCTGCATGTTTTAAGGTTGCTAAGCCTGCAGACTGTCTAGGCTTCAACCTGCCCGTGTTTCACTGCTGACAAAACCATAATTACCGGGAGCACTTTACAGACGACGCTACGGAGGCCTGTTCCTCTCGTGTAGTCTTTAACTTCCACTAGTCCACTTTGGCCCTTTTTGTGTACAGTGTAATTGTGGTAGCAGCTCTTTCAGGACAGCAGGATTCTAGAGTTAAGTAGGACTTTAAGGACATGAAGGATTTCCACATTGTGCTTCATTTTTAACACATTGTAATATTCTCCTGGTGATGTAGTCACTTAAACTTCAACTTAAACAGCAGGCTCTTGCTTTGTCACCCCACGTGTCATGAAGGGTCTTGTATCTGAAGAGCTCAACTTTGGGATCTGTCTTTCAGCATTAATAAAGAAGGAGGAACATCTGGAGCTCCTTAACCTAATGAGCAGATTGTGTTCAATTCAAATGTGTTTAAGATGGTAAATGTGAACATCTACACTAGCTGTTCTTCGAACCATGTAATTGTAAACTGCTCTCTCTCTCTCTCTCTCTCTCTCTCTCTCTCTCTCTCTCTCTCTCTCTCTCTCTCTCTCTCTCTCTCTCTCTGTGTTTCTGTGTGTAGCCTGAGAACCTTCTGTTGGCCAGTAAGATGAAGGGGGCAGCAGTTAAGCTGGCTGATTTTGGACTGGCGATTGAGGTACAGGGAGACCAACAAGCATGGTTTGGTAAGAGGCATAATTTCTCAACGCTCTTCATCCTTTACTCTAAAACCCTTCTTTCTTTTAATGAAAATTGAAAGGTAGAAGTGTAACTGGAGGAAATTACTGTACGGAACTATCGTGACCGATCCCAGACTGAATTTGTTTCACACTCGCCAAGAACTGGGACTAGTGAGACTGCCCCAATTATGCCAAGTTAAGCTAAATAACCCAGGGTGCACATATACAGTGGCAGAGGTGGCCTGGTTTAAGTCTTTTACTTCATAAGCCAAATCCTCTTTCAGTCCACTTCTGGCTATCTGATACACTAAGACACCTTGAGCATCAGTGCCTTACCATCACCAATAGTTACTGCAGTGTGTCCTGCATCCTTAGGATGACTGGGTGAAGAGATGAAAGAGATAAAGTTGGCACGAGTTTAAAAGATTTTCTGATTAATGGTGCTTGCAAAGCAACATTCTTGTTATCTTGCATACGGATTATTCTTCTTCCGGACAAAACTTCGGTGCGTAACTTGGCTCGCAGCTTTTGTCCTTGACCCATGAATGAGGTGTCAAATCGACCGGCTCATTGAGGAGAGGTGTGCTATGACTTTTATAAGCGATTCAACCAACGATGTTTGCACAGCAGACAGAAAAGCGGCCAAAAAAGTCCCATAGACTTGAATGGGAAATTCCTAAAATAGCAACCCTAGCAACCGAGTGCCAAGATTTGCCACGTGCAAGCACCATTCACATTTTCTTCAGGAAATGTACCGTCTAGTTTCTGCTTATTCTTTCTAGCATAGTTTCGGAATAAAAAAGTTTTAAAAGGAAGCCAGGTGGGAAAAACAACACCCTCAAGAAGCCAGACACAGTGTTTGCTCATCATTTCTCTGCTACTCTAGCTAGCTATATTTTTGTCATGAAACTGACCATCCATTAGACCCTTAAACTACACACCCATATGTACGTTAGCTCAGTAACTGGTCTTTTCATCATGTTTACTAGAATGTATAGAAAAGTGTGGGTAGTTTTGTTTACCTTTACCCTGTCATTGGATATTAATGAAATAATATTAAAAAGTGCCCCTGAGAGCTACACCGAAGAGGTCATTGTTATTGCTGTTTGGGACAGGCTTTGCGGGCACTCCTGGCTACTTATCTCCAGAGGTTCTGAGAAAGGATCCTTATGGTAAACCTGTGGACATTTGGGCCTGTGGTGAGTTTTTTATTTTTTTTTTTCGTTCTCTTTGTTTATCTAAAATACTGTTTTTCATAGATTCAATTATTTTCTCACACACAATAAGTTCTTCTCATTTCCTTCTCCATCTTTTTTCAGGAGTTATCCTCTATATACTGCTTGTGGGATATCCTCCATTCTGGGATGAAGATCAGCATAAGCTGTACCAGCAGATCAAGGCTGGAGCTTATGATGTAAGTACAGCTTGTTTCGAGTGATATGTCTCATAAGGTTCCTTGATGTTTTCAGATCCATTTCACAGTCACTCAATTTTACTTAGCAGCTCATTATACTGCTACATTCATCTTAGTTATGCAGCGTTTGAAAGTAAAGCAGTCTAAAACTTTCTTTCCACACTTTTGATCACTTTTTTTCTTCCATTTTATACACACTATAATTATCCTTACAGTAATTCATTCATTCATTCATTTTCTACCGCTTATCCGAACTTCTCGGGTCACGGGGAGCCTGTGCCTATCTCAGGTGTCATCGGGCATCAAGGCAGGTTCCACCCTGGACGGAGTGCCAACCCATCGCAGGGCACACACACACACACTCTCATTCACTCACACACTCACACACTAGGGACAATTTTCCAGAGATGCCAATCAACCTACCATGCATGTCTTTGGACTGGGGAAGGAAACCGGAGTACCCGGAGGAAACCCCCGAGGCACGGGGAGAACATGCAAACTCCACACACACAAGGCGGAGGCGGGAATCGAACCCCAAACCCTGGAGGTGTGAGGCACGTGCTAACCACTAAGCCATCGTGCCCCCCCTTACAGTAATGATACGTTATATTACATTGCGTGATTTATGTGTAACAACATAAATGCCTTTCATTACCTTAGAGGTTTGTTATATATATATATAAAGTCATAATCACCTGAGCCTCACACAAATAAGGGTGCTCTTGTACGGAATATCACAACAGCACGACACGATTGTGAAAGCGTCCTTGCCTTTACGCAACCGGTCTTTAAACGAGAAATTAACATTAAGCCTGACATTTCAGTTACAATATTGACAAATACTCCATCTACAAAAATAGTTCCCCAAAGAAGCCACAGCTAGATAGAATACTGTGTTTACAGGCTGATTGACACCCATACAGAGTGTAGTAACCGTGTAATAAACTATTACTAGAATGACATTTGTATTGAATATAAACTTGAATGATACGGATATAGAAATGTCCAATCGGATTAGCGGATCAGAAATCCCTGCTGTATAGTACGTTATAAGATGATGATACAATTAAATAGTTTTGAGACATTTGCTGTGTCACCTCCATTTATATTCTTCACTTAGCTCTAAACTCTGAGTCAGTTTGTGCCTCGTCCCCCCAGTCACTTTAACCAGCAACGCTAGAGTTGGATTTGAACTGTAGTGTGATGATCTCACTCAGATGCTCATGGACCAGTTACGCTGGAGTGTTTTCTGTGTTCTTAACTACACAGAAGAGGAACACGCACCAGGTTTTGTTTCAGACAGACTAAACAGTACCGAAAGTACCCTTACAGATTACATTCTGTACTGCATAAGCCTTCTGTAATAAGTAATTAGTTATACATACTGTAGTATTTCGTATACATATATGCAGACGTACAGCGTATTGTTCAAAACTGCAATATTTCTCTACAATCAGTCCGGATTCGAGTATCCTTCAGAGACCTGTAGCTCATCTTCTTTCCATTCTGGTACAAAATGCTGTGTTCCGGGTCTCAGTGGTCTGACAGACTGACTGCTTAATTTTTGATTGAGTGTAAATTAGAGCTGTGCCAGTGCTATCGATCCTGTCATGCCTTTCCTGACGCATTGCAGAGAGATGACTTACCGGGAAGAACCGGATGATTCCTCTAAGGGTGCAGATAGCCAGATGTCTGTGACTTATTTTTTTTTTATTTATTTTTTTTATTAGAAAATGTGAATGAAGTTGCGATAAATAATACGTGCAGCATCTATAAACATAATGCCCAGTTTAAACGAAGGCAGTAAAAATATCCTCTTGTGACGAAGACTGCGGTTTGAAATGAATTCTGTCTAGCGGCGTGCGGACCACCGTCCTCTAATCTAATAACTCGTGTCTCGGTGAGGTGTTAATTTGCAAAAGGAACGTTTATTAGAACCCTAGCTGCGGCTGTAGCTTATCTAATATCTGGGGTAGTAAAGAAGCACAATGACACAGATTTCCTGCTGCTTCTTTGCTATCCTCCTAATTTGATTAGCTCCCCATGTCAGACATTTTGTTTGTCTTTTAAAAGCACACGAGGGATTTATTTCTATGCATGCAGAGTATAGTTTGTGTCATTCTTGCTTCCAAACACCAGTTTCCTTCTCCTGAGTGGGACACGGTCACCCCTGAGGCTAAGAACCTCATCAACCAGATGCTGACCATCAACCCAGCCAAGAGGATCACCGCTGAACAGGCCCTTAAGCACCCATGGGTCTGCGTAAGTAATTGCTTCCAAGATCTATATTTCTATTCTACATCTAGATCTATTCTTGCAAGCTGCAGGCTGCAGAAATCCATTAAAAAGTTAGCGGTGCCTTTAGATTCTTTCTAGTCTAGCAATCTAAACATACTGCATACGAGCAGGAATGCCTAAGCGTAGTGTTGGAGTCCAGCACATGTTCCAGTCTCACCGAGTTTCGCTGTTAGGAATAACGCTGCCCCGAAACACTGGATCAGATTGGATTTCTTCTTGGCATCGTGCCTGTGATGTTTTGTGTAACCTAGCAACAGGAGTTTACAGAGAGTAGGCTTGGTTACTAAGAGAGGATGTCCATTTCAGATCAGTATCGGAGATCACACAAAGCCTGATGTTGGCCGTTTATTGAAAATCAGGCTGCATTCTCGTTTGGTGATTTTTTTTTTTATCATTCTGATCCTAAATAAACCTGGATATTAAAGAGGTGAATTAAATCAGAACCACACGTGTACATTGTGCTTTATTCTCACCTTCAGGAATTGTGAAACTACACCTTGATTAGAAACTACAGAGTAAAATGAACCACTATTGTCTCTTAGGATCACAATCAAACACACCGTCTCTTAGGATCCTGAACCGAACACGTTTTCTATCGGACACTTCCGGTTGCGAACAGGCTGGTATTTTAATTTAGAAACTTTACTTTTCAGCAACGGTCTACAGTGGCCTCCATGATGCACCGACAAGAGACCGTGGAGTGCCTGCGCAAGTTCAACGCTCGGAGAAAACTGAAGGTAGATTTCCATTATCGATCCTGAATAGCTGGACAAAATTCAACCATTTAGTAGCATAACAGTAGCATAATCCATGTCTCTCACTCTCCTCTTATTTTCTTTCCATTCAGGGAGCTATTCTCACCACTATGCTGGTTTCCAGAAATTTTTCAGGTGGGTCCATGTTGCTCGCACATGATCAGGTAGGATGCAAAAGCCATGGACCAACCTGCTGTATCCCCGGGAGTAGACATAAATGATGGATTTTATTAACATGTGCAGCTAGATTTACTATCAAGGAAGTGCAAAGTTTGGAAATACTGAGAACATATAGATAGATTCCTTATAAAGTTATCAAGGGCTCTTGATTTCTAACACATTTTTACAGGTGAACGGTTTAACCGTCTTTGATTTAGCTGCTACAGAATTTATAATTTGATAATATTTACTTTATTTAATTCCATTTTTTTAATGTCAAGGAAGGTTTATTTCTTTGGTCTTTGGTGTCAGAATAAGCTTGAATACTAGTTAGCTCACATTCTCTCAGGGGTTGTATATGTTCTTTAGCTTTATTCAACTGAACGCCTCTCTGTCCAATAGTGGGCCGGCAGCATACCAGCCCTGCTGCTCCCACCACCAGCACTGCCGCGCTTGCACAGGAAGGTATGTGAGAGTGCATCTCCTCACCTCTCCACCAGGGGGGGCCAGATAGCCCCATTCACCTCGTCCCCACAAACTTGACCCTCTCGTTGCTCCACACACTCAGCATGTAGCCAGGCGCCTGCCATGCCTGCTCTCAGAGAAACTCGCATTTAATTTCATTAAAAACAAACAAACAAACAAATAAATAAATAAATCGCCGCCGAAGTTCTTAATTTCTTCCATGGCCTGGTTCTCATTTTTACCAAGATTAGCATTCATGACCGTCACGTGATTGGTGCACCGTCCTCACGCACCACGGTCTTTAGCCTGCACTGTCCTTTAACTTTTAATCCGATATCGTTTAGTGTTTAAAGACAATAAGCAGATCCTGTCACGTGTAAATGTAAACCGTCTTTCTCATAAACAGTGTTTGGCCACACGAGGAATAAACACTCCTCAGTTCCCTGGAACTTAAATATGATTTTTCACCTCATACCCGTCGACCATTTGAATAGTTCTTCCTGTTCCTTTTCTTTTTTTTTTTCAAATGTCTGACTTTTTTTTTTCCTCCTTCTTTTTTTACGTGTCTTGAATTTGAACGCCGATGTTCCAGGCAGGAGTCTGATCAATATCACCTCACCGCATTCATTATAGGGATCTCCAGTCAGCCCAGTATGACTTATTGTGTTATGTGAATGTCTCTGCTTAGTTTAGTCCCTTATATGGGAGGTTCTATTTCACGCCCCCATTTTTAGAGCCGTTAGTTAGCCTCTGCTTTAGCTAGAGATGTTAAAACTAGCTCTCTCTTCTCTCTCAGCCAGAAACTCTGCTCTCAGATAGTATACTACTGTACCAGGCCTCTTTATTCTGTCCAGGGGGCAGAGTTTTCAGCACGCAGTCTTTCATCCCTTGCCAAAGCAGACTTGTTCAGCCCAGCTTAGCTACCATTCCCCTTTTCCTTCTCCCTTAAACCATCACCACCACCCCCTTGCTGAGAGTGCGGGGGTGTGCTACATGGCTGGGCAGGAGCGGGGTTGGCTTGCTGCCAACCGTCAGACCTGGTGTAGAGTGGCGCATGATGCCAGCAAGTGCCAGGTGGTCGGCATGAAAGAAACCCCACTGGAGGCCAGACAGACGATGATGTTCATGCTATGAGTCAGTAGGAAACGGAGTCTTAGCCACCCCGAAACTGAGGGGAAATTTGTTTGACATTATATATATATTTATTTTTTATTCTGTTATCATACCGATATGATCAATTTGGTCAACAGGTTTATTGCAACATGATTAATATTGTTCATTTTAGTTTTCGTTTGCTGAGAGATTTCAATGGTTGGATGCTTTATTTCTCCCACAATAAAGGCTAGCCTTTATAAGGTCTATACTACTCCAGGTATGTCTTAGATAAACAGAAACACTTTTACTGTGGTGGTGGTGATTGGCATTAATTACTTTGGAGTCATCAAGTCACAGCTCTTTCCACCAAGTGTCCACCATACCCAGTAAGTGTTTGAATATATAACATCATCTCATTGCAGATACTAGGATACTTGTTTTAGATGCTTGACTAGTAAGAGATCCAGTATCAGGCTTTGTCTTTTTATCTTTTCTCCATCTCGAGCTTTTCGCTTTACTAACAAATCAAGCGAGTTAAGAATTTGCTGCCTGACAGATTTTGATGCATGTCTCAGGTTTATGCTCTTTTCTTTGATTCAGTGCTTGCAAGCAAACCATTTATATCCCAAGACGTTCCGTTCTTTCTCTCTGTCCTTTCCCGCTACCTTTCAAGGGCATTTTCACACTTGGCCTAGATACACAGTCTGTACCCAGGATTGATTGAGGGCATCATCACATGTCTGTTTCACACAGATCATTTCCCTAGAAGTTTCAAGTGAGAAGATGGACGACGATCGGAACAGATCCGTATACGTCTTATTCGTATTAATGTCATTCAAACAGTTTTCATTCGAAACCGGTCCGATATTTGAGAGATGCAAGACCTTGTGTTTCATGGCCTTCTTTACACTATTTATCTAGGAGATATTTGGTCCTCTCAGTAGACCCGGTGTTAGAAAAGGGTAATAAGACATTCCTAACAAGTCAAACTACGTCTGTTATTTGCACTATTGCACTATTGATGCTAACTCAAGATCAGATGCCCCTTTTCCACCGAGGCAGTTCGAGTGCTGGTTCGGAGCCTAATTTAGAACCAGTTCTTTCTGTTTCGACCGCCAAAGCACCGGCTCTGAACCAGGAAAAGTGGTTCTTAAGTAGCACCAAAACGTTGCAGGTTTAGACTTAATAAATGCTTGCGTCAGGAGCTGGGGGCGGGGCTACTGTTAGGGCATTTGATAATGTACCTTAAGTATACTAATGTTTAATACACTTTTACTTTACCGCGATATGATACATTATCAGCACACACGATAGTAGGTAGCTACATGCTAAGGCTAAATTTTTTCTGTGTTAATGATAAAGTAATATGTACTTTCTCGATTACAACTGCAGTTTATACAGATTACATGGAGCTGCACGTACACGTTGGATTCGCCACGTTTGGATGCTAATGTAGGTTCGCAAAGCCATGAGCGTTAACAGTAAAGCAGCATCCGCCATTGTTGATGCGTTTGTGTTTGCCGCTGCTGCGCTAACGTTGCTGGGAAACGTGACACGTATACAGTGACGTCACACTCGGCGCTGTGACGGCTCTCTAGCCGGTGGAAAGGCAAACCGGTTCTTAGAAGGTTCGCCAGTGGAACCAATTTTGAACCAGCACCAGCGCTAGCTCTGTACCAGTACCCGGTTCTTTTTGGTGGAAAAGGGGGCAAGAGTTCACAAGTGCACCCAAGATTTGTTCCCTGGTCCACACATGGAATCAAAAACAGCCGTCACATTCTCCAAGCAAACAAAAGCGCCTTTGGAACGAATTTCAAGTGTGAAAAAGCCCTTAAACAATCTTCTAGTGTGACTTATTTTTTTTTGCGCATGAGACAACTCGATCGCTAAATGGCGACTTTAAGTGATTTAAGGGTGTTTCTTGAGATGTCTTGATAAAGTTAGGGTAGGTGAAAGCAACCCAGCTCCTGAGCGACCGCTTCCTGCGAACGGTGAAAGGAAGAAGCAGCGACTGTAATGAAGGACAGTTAGAATAATCAGTTTATCTCGTTCAGAAACAATAAAGCGTATCGGAACTAGTTTTTAGCTCGACGCTGCATGGCTGGCCGTGTGGTCAATCGCACCCACCATCTCATATCGAGTGAAGCATGGCACACCAGCAGGCCAGCGAAACGAATGATGCCTGCCATTTTCTTGCTCTGTGCACCCTTCTATTTGCATCCCTATTGATTGTTGTTTTTCTGTCTCAATCTTACCTTTCTCTCCCCATCATTCTTCCTCTCCACTTGTTTGCGGAAGGTAAGGAAATGAGTAGGGCTACCAAGCATGAGCCTTTTGACCTGGGTTATTATAAGTGTGTTGTTGTTGAAAGGGTCACAGCAATATAGATTTTTTTTTTTTTTTTAAAGGCTGTCCCTTGCGCACCATGTAATTAGCACACAAGTCAATCGGTGTCAAGGCTTACAAAACTTAAGACCTCTAAATCAGGCTGGGTGAAATAAGGGCAAGGAAATCAATTGTTTATATTAGCAGTGATTATTTATATATATATATTTTCTTTCATTATATGTGGAGATGAAGTATAGTTTTATTCTCTGTCTATTCCAGGTTTTGCATAATAGGGATTATTATTACCACTGATGTAATCTGAAAGCTTTGCACCATATAACCGATAGACAGTAAATGGTGGACACCAAGCTAGCAGTTTGTATAGGATTGGCAGAAAGAGCACTGTGGTTGCTTCGCTATCGTTGCTTCCGTTCTAATTCAGACCCCTTTTTCTTCGCAGCATGCAAAAGTTTACTCAACAAAAAATCAGATGGTGTTAAGGTAAGAGAAGAAGCTATTATTACTCGTTCGAAGCTGTTGTCAGTACAGTAGTGATTAGTATTTTGTCTGCTTCTTAAATTAAAATCAGTAGAGAGTAACAATACATACAATGGATGTAAAAAAAAAAAAAAAAAGTCTACACACCCCTCTTAAAAACGGCATCTTGTTGCGAAGTGAAAATCAAATCAAATCTACGCCTCGTTGGAACTTGGAACTCGACCCACGATGTGAAATTCCAACATCTGAACATTAAGCGATTTTTATTTTTTTATTTCCGATTAGAATTTTTCAACTAAAAAGAAATGAGAAAAAAAAATGTCCTAGTTACATAAGTGTGCACATCCCTTAATAATTGGGAATGTGGCTGTGTTCAGAATGAACCAATCACATTCAAGCCCAGCCTACAATAATAATAATTGTCCTACAGCCTTCATCAGTGAAATGATTCTGATTCACCCCAAAATAAAGATCGGCTGCTTCTGTAGGATTTATTCCGCATCTTTAATTTGTCTCGTTTTACCTCTGCGTTCCTTAAAACGACTCCGTATACAAAATAAGTGGCAGGACGTTTAAAACACGAACTGTAAAAAAAAAAATTCCAGTGATGGTGGTATGACTTTAGATCAATGTGGTGTTGCTGTGCACTGATGTATCCCCCATTTCAAATCCCTAAGGCTTGTACTGTATTGTGCACATTACGGCTCTCGGCCTAAACTTTTCCTCACACAGGACGAGCATGCAAACGTGTTGTCGGTGTAATCCATTTAAAGTGTAATATCCATTCTATCCCATGACCGTAATATCTCATGGCATCCATCAGTCTGAACAGAAAAACATTGTATGTCTCCTTTCTGCCGCAGCCCCAGACAAACAACACTAAAAACAGTGTAATGAGTGCTGTAGTGAGTGCCCTGAAGGAAAGCAACATGGCTTCTTCCACACCAATGGTACCTTAATCTGCATTTAACTGCTCTTTACCCTTTACCCAGTGTCCTGTGCTGTACATGTCAGTAGATCATCTAGATTCTAGTTTGCATTTGTTCTGCCTGTATTCTTTCATGCTATTATGCTGTATATTTTTTGCGGTGGTGTTTTTTTATTTTATTTTATGTAAGCATGTCATGATTTCAGTTCAGTTCGGTATAGCTTGTTCAGTCCTTACGTTCTCTACTGTTCTTGACGCTATGAAGGATAAGCGCGTACCTGGATCAGCTTGCATACATCGATCATCAATACATACACAGGGTTTTTGTTAGCCACATACAGTATAGAAGTGGGATGATTAAAGACAGCATGTTCTTTCAGCATCAGGCAATGCACAAAAAATCCAGATATCCAACCCCACACACGCCTTCCCCTTCCCTGCTAAACCAGCACTGCATGTTAAATACTGACTTCCATGTTGCAGTCAGTGTTTAACATGCAGTGCTGGATTAGCAGGGAAGGGGAAGGCGTGTGCGGGGTTTCGGATATCTGGATTTTTTGGCCATTTATGCTGTTTTAATATCATTCATTCATTCGTTCGTTCGTTTTCTACCGCTTATCCGAACTACTCGGGTCACGGGCGTCATCGGGCATCGAGGCAGGCTACACCCTGGACGGAGTGCCAACCCATCACAGGGCACACACACACTCTCATTCACTCACACACTCGCACACTACGGACAATATTCCCAGAGATGCCAATCAACCATACTTTGCATGTCTTTGGACCGGGGGAGGAAACCGGAGTACCCGGAGGAAACCCCCGAGGCACGGGGAGAACATGCAAACTCCACACACACAAGGCGGAGGCGGGAATCGAACCCCCAACCCTGGAGGTGCGAGGTGAACGTGCTAACCACTAAGCCTCTTGTCTGACTTCCAAGATTTTTTACCCTCGGTTAAATGAAATGGGTCAGTCAGTGTCCTGAAGCGGATCTGCTTCCTCATCAGGCTCACTGGGAATCGGTCTGTAATGGAAGTTTTCTGTCATTTAAATGAAGAAAAGGACAAAGCTCAGTGTACTCTTACCACAAAGGTTAACTTAAGGCTAGAAGGAGCTGAATAAACATAAACCAGCTTAAAAAGATTCCCTGCTTAAGAGCAGCCACGTGATGAGAGCGGTGCACCCTGCGGGCCGAGGCAGAGGAAAATGGTCTGTGCTTGTACATGCTGCCTGGAGAGCTGAGTGATGAGCATCCTGGGACCTCCAACATGCACCAGTACAGCACACTGTTAACCTCTCCCCCACCAACGGTCTGCTGTCAATCTGAACACCGTCACAGGGCTAACAACAACCGTCAGGACTGAAACATGCAGCGTACTTACTGTATCAGAGCAAGCTTTTAGCAGGGATGCGGGATTTTATGTCTAGCATGAAGCAGTGACTTTCTATTCACTATGCACTTTCTTTTCTTTTCCTTTGTTGGTTTGGAATGCAGTGTATTATATGAATGTCTATTATAATGCAAGAATATCGAACACACAGGTTCTGCAGCACAGTTACTTATGGCACACTCATGTCGTGTTGGAAAGTTCTTATTTATGACTTGAACATGAACAGGAAAACTATTTATTCAGTCATCAACAAGCTCCGACTTTGCGACACGTCAGTAAGAAAAGACGCTGGATTCAGTGGACGCGGCGTGTGCAGTCGGCGGTATATTCGTTGAAACTGAACGAATGCTCGTCTTAGAAGCGCATCATTTAAGCACTTGTAGAAATGGTTTTATAAATCGATTAAACATCAGAAAGAATTCACATCAAGCGTGCTTTTTTTTTCATTTAGTAGAAGTAGAGTTAAAAAGCTTTTTTGTTTTTTTTTGGTAGCTAATTAAAGTACACCTCCATCTTGCTCCAACTAAGGCTACGTTCATACTGCAAGTCTTAACGCTCAATCCGGATATTTTGCTCAGATCTGATTTTTTTTTAATTACCTTTTAAAATGTGCCCGATATCAGATACCAGCATGAACCGTTTGGCGTTTCGAACCGACCCGCATGCGCGAACGAACAATAACAGTGACGTCACGCGCAGCACGGCGTCGCGCTAAACAGTTGGCGAGGTTATGGAGGAAGTATCGTATCATCTGGTGCAAGCAAACATGTCATGTCATGCTATAATGTGATGTATTCAACGCAGGCATTATGAGCTGGTTCACGTAACCACTTTATATAACGCTCTTAACACACACACCTTACCGGTCACGTTTGTGTCACGTTTTCGCCGGCGCATAATTGTGACGAATGTCGACGTAGATTGACGTAAAAGTCGCATCAAAACCGCCTTGGGTGTTTACACTGAGGCCACATTGGAAAAAATCAGATTTGGGTCTGATTCAGGACCACATATGGAAGCCAGATCTGAGTGTTCACGCTACTCCTGAAGAAGTCTGATCGGATTTGGGCCACTTTTACCTGCAGTGTGACCGTGGCCTAAAATGACTTGAACACCGTCGATTTCATAATCATGAAATTTCCAACTCATAAATACAAACTTTCCAGCAGGACACGAACACTGTCTGTATTGTAAGCATGTGATCATCATCATCGAAGTTACTTGTAGCATGAAGACCATCACGTGGTTAACAGCTGACAAACTAACGATCGTTTCTAATTTCTTTTATTACTCTTACAGGAGCCCCAGACCACAGTAGTGCACAACCCGGCAGATGGGACCAAGGTCAGTTCTTCTGGTGGATATGCTCTGTGAAGCGGGGACTAAGTCAAAGGATTCTTTTTACGGGCATCGGTGGAATGTTTTAGTGGGGGGAAAAAGAAAAAAAACAAGTACTGTATGAGATCGTTGTAAACTTGTAACCGTCATGTTCTAATGTTGCCTACTGTCTCTGTCTGGTTCTCGTGATCTCTCGGTCACCGATTCTCCTCAGGGCTCCACGGAGAGCTGCAACACCAACGAGGAAGAGGATATGAAAGGTAGGAAAGGTATACAAGCCTTCTCTCCTCTTTTTGTCAGCATGCCTACGGCCTCGCGATGACGAGCACCGTTGTAATAATGGGACTCACTCTCCTCGTCGAGCTGTGACATAACCACCGCGGCCATTTTCAGCAGTTAAGTTGGAAGACTAAAAGGCTGCCGGTTAGCCAGTAAAAGCATTTAATACAGCAGTGGATGTTTAAGTGAAACGATCATCCTATTGGGTTTGCATAACCGACATACTGTATGAAGTGAAATGAAGCTATGCAGACAGGAGAGAGATTAAAGAAAGCATCGGGATGGTACAGTAGATCAAAATCTGCATCCGACGCACCGAGAATGCCAATACGCATGACTGTGGCAGTGTTGAATCTAATATCTAGTGGAAATCCAATCCACGACCTGATCACCTGATTAATTTAGTACGCTCGTGTAATCATCTGCATTTCTGTCTGTTTTTTTTGTGTGTGGGAGAGTTTTGTGTGTCTGTGGTAAACTGCTGTATGTCTAGGTGTGTGTGTGTGTGTGTTTCGACTCTGTTAGCTGTCGTGTGCTTGTGTCCGTTCCTTAGCATGTTTTCTAAGATCATGGTCTTGTACAAAAGCTCCAAACATCCCCGCTGAGGCGTTTCCCCCTCATTTCCTCTCCTTAGTTACCTCTAACCCGAAAAGCATCTTATCTTCTCAGCCACATCAGCAACACGATCCGGGTGACGAGGACAGGAAATTGGAGAGGAGGCTCAGGGAAAGGTTTCGCCGAGTTCACGGCCGTGATTACTTAACGCCGCTTCATCACCGACGCCACAGCTGGCTAGATGCTGTTAATTCAGCAGCTCTAGTTCACGCTGACGAGCAGGATACGCTGATGTGATTACCACGGAGTCCCATCGGCTATTTAGGCTGTCTGTGTTGTTATTAGGGCCAAGGCTGAATTAATAGATCCATTTTATCCAGACACATCCCCGTCCAGCTGCAGCTTATCAGCGTAATGTTATTGTAATGTTGATAAATTTGCAGCAGAGTGAGTGTGTGTTGGTGTGTTTTTCTCCCGGTGGTGTGCGTTGGGCTGGTTTTGGGGCCATGCCAGTGGAGAGTGCTCAGGGTGCCAGCAGTGACAGTGCGGTGATGAGTCAGTGCAGTGCCGGGGACGAGCCGCCCGCTCTGGTGGCATCACCACAGTGCCCACCAGCCAGTAAGTTACAATCCTCTGCTGCCATGCAGCATCTTCTGCCCCTTTCCCATAATCCTCCAGACTCTTTCACCCCTGTGGTCAGTGTGTGAAGTCTTCCACTTAATACTCCGAGCATTTGCAGCCATTCGAATCAGGCTGTATGTCATGCTCTTCTTCTTTATTACTCCCCTCTCAAAACTCTTGGCACCCATGCCACACGCTTCCTGATTTTCTCCTTTTCTACTTGCTACCGATGATCATGCTGTAATTTACCCATTTCAGCTTTTCCATGCCATTTTCGGGCACCTCGGGTCCTTCGACCTCCGGTTTGTCCTTACCTGCTTTATTTTTCTCCCAAGCCTGGATGATTTTCTAGCCCCAGTTTACTCCGAGGTCAGAGCTTCTCTTCCTTCAGGCACCATGTACTGTACCCCTTAGCCCCCTGTTCAGACAAGATGCGTTACTGTGCCTTTCTGTCATGCAGCTTTGCCACAGGGTAACCCATTAAATCGCTTGTCTTCATGGTTAACGTGATGCCACTCTGCCACGCTGTTAAATAAAATTCATCTTTAGAGAATCGGTAATGGAATATCATCTCCAACCGCACCATCCTTTTTACTCGGAAGCGTAAATCTCCGCCTCAATAGAAAAAGGAAAACAAGATCATCTACAGGAAGAATATGCTCGAGTCATATAGTCATATAACTTTTTTAACGGATAGTTTTAAGGAACCGTTTCTTCCTATGATGACACGTGTCTTAAGTCTTGAAAGTGCTCAGTGTCAATACCAGATCAGTGAAGGTAAAAATGCTAATCTCTGTAGCGTTTGGGATTTAAGTTCCATCGAGTAGAAGAGACAAAAGGGCAGAGTGGCACTTCTTTATTTCTAGACTATTTCAATATTTTGCATAACAAGCAGCTTATTTTTAAAACCATGGATGAATTCTAATCTTTGATGGTTTACAGTAGGATAACGCAGAGGAAAGAAAAGACACCTTTAAAGACCTTGAGGAAAGTTTTGTTAGCATCAAACTGAAGATAAATGAGCGAGGGAGGCATAGTGACCAAATGTCTGGCAGTTTGGGAAAACCTATCTGATGTTACACCGGCTGAAAGAACTGCAAACAGGCCAGAAAAGAAGAAGAGTTTTTTTTATTCATTTATTTTTGTCTATGATATATTTTTACACATCAACCTTAAGGAGTTACTAATAAATGTATTTCCCCAAAATAACACGTCACACGTCGATCAGGTTGTTGGTTTGTTACCTGCCAAAGCACCGTGGACTAGAGGTCTTCTCGGGTCTAAAGAAATGTATCCGACCCGAAGTGACCCCAATCACTTTTTACCTGAACCCGACGTGCATAATTATTATTTTATTTTTAAGAAAGACCCGACCTGAGATGAACCCGAAAAAATTTGACCCGAGTCCGACTAATTTTCTTTTAACCCGATTGGACCCGAATGTTGCGTAACTCTACACTAAAGTAACCGCTACAGTGTGGATTCAAAATTGATTGACAGGTCTGTTTCAACGAAAATTAGCTTACCGCCAGCCACACGTCACCAGCCACACGTTTACATTTACAACAGCGACGTACATAAGTGCTTAAATCTCTAACATTGAATACATTAATGCTGGTTCACTAGGTTACGTACTAGTTCACTAGTTCTACGTTCACTAGGTTACGTACTAGTTCACTAGTTCTACGTTCACTAGGTTACATACTAGTTCACTAGTTCTACATTCACTAGGTTACATACTAGTTCACTAGTTCTACGTTCACTAGGTTACATACTAGTTCACTAGTTCTACATTCACTAGGTTACATACTAGTTCACTAGTTCTACGTTCACTAGGTTACATACTAGTTCACTAGTTCTACATTCACTAGGTTACGTACTAGTTCACTAGTTCTACATTCACTAGGTTACGTACTAGTTCACTAGTTCTACATTCACTAGGTTACGTACTAGTTCACTAGTTCTACATTCACTAGGTTACGTACTAGTTCACTAGTTCTACGTTCACTAGGTTACGTACTAGTTCACTAGTTCTACGTTCACTAGGTTACGTACTAGTTCACTAGTTCTACGTTCACTAGGTTATGTACTAGTTCACTAGTTCTACGTTCACTAGGTTACGTACTAGTTCACTAGTTCTACGTTCACTAGGTTACGTACTAGTTCACTAGTTCCACGTTCACTAGGTTACGTACTAGTTCACTAGTTCTACGTTCACTAGGTTACGTACTAGTTCACTAGTTCTACGTTCACTAGGTTACGTACTAGTTCACTAGTTCTACGTTCACTAGGTTACGTACTAGTTCACTAGTTCTACGTTCACTAGGTTACGTACTAGTTCACTAGTTCTACGTTCACTAGGTTACGTACTAGTTCACTAGTTCTACGTTCACTAGGTTACGTACTAGTTCACTAGTTCCACGTTCACTAGGTTACGTACTAGTTCACTAGTTCTACGTTCACTAGGTTACGTACTAGTTCACTAGTTCTACGTTCACTAGGTTACGTACTAGTTCACTAGTTCTACGTTCACTAGGTTACGTACTAGTTCACTAGTTCTACGTTCACTAGGTTACGTACTAGTTCACTAGTTCCACGTTCACTAGGTTACGTACTAGTTCACTAGTTCCACGTTCACTAGGTTACGTACTAGTTCACTAGTTCCACGTTCACTAGGTTACGTACTAGTTCACTAGTTCTACGTTCACTAGGTTACGTACTAGTTCACTAGTTCTACGTTCACTAGGTTACGTACTAGTTCACTAGTTCTACGTTCACTAGGTTACGTACTAGTTCACTAGTTCTACGTTCACTAGGTTACGTACTAGTTCACTAGTTCTACGTTCACTAGGTTACGTACTAGTTCACTAGTTCCACGTTCACTAGGTTACGTACTAGTTCACTAGTTCCACGTTCACTAGGTTACGTACTAGTTCACTAGTTCTACGTTCACTAGGTTACGTACTAGTTCACTAGTTCTACGTTCACTAGGTTACGTACTAGTTCACTAGTTCTACGTTCACTAGGTTACGTACTAGTTCACTAGTTCTACATTCACTAGGTTACGTACTAGTTCACTAGTTCTACATTCACTAGGTTACGTACTTAAGCAATAAGTATACGTCGCATACATGCACACGTCGCTAGCGGTCTTGGCAAACAGAGGAGAGGTTGGAAAAGAACTCGAGTCGATGCACAGACGCGAGATACAGTAGTTCGGGTCTTCTCGGGTCCGTTCGGTAAAAACACATTCATTTTAAATGACCCGAGACCCGATGGCGCTATTATTAAACCCGACCCGTGTCCGAGGTACACGTGAAACTTTTAGACCCGAACCCGCTCGGGTCTCGGGGCGGACCTCGGGTTTTCGGATCTAAGTGGACCCGTGAAGACCTCTACCGTGGACACACGTTCAGTTCAGATTGCAGTCCTGCAATGTCTGAGACGGTCTGAGATCTCTGTTGTGTGCTAGTTCCGTAAAGCTTGTACTTTTCAGAACGAATATAGAAATAAAATCTTGAGATTCTCCCAAATCGAAGGGTTTATCCACGCCACCGTACGATACGAAGCTCAGCGATTTGCATACATGTGGATTTTCTGTAAAGCTGCTTTGTGACAACGTACCGTATCTGTTGAAGCGTATGCAGCAGAAGCACAAAGATCACATGCTCGAAGCCAATTGTGCTGGAACTGGAACACATTCCCCATCCTCCATTCCGCATCCTTTTCTTTTTCTTTCCCATTTTTTTCCTCACTGTAAATCTCTCTTCTTTTTCTGTTGCCTTTAAGGCTGATTAAAGATGCTGTGTTTCCAAAACATCTCCATTAACATACAGTATGGGCTGCACAATATTGATCACTGACTCATGAGATCACTTAAAGTATATTAAACAAATTATTCATCTCAACATTTATTAGGGCTTATTGGTTAGCACGTCCGCCTCACACCTCCAGGGTCGGGGGTTCGATTCCCGCCTCCGCCTTGTGTGTGTGTGGAGTTTGCATGTTCTCCCCGTGCCTCGGGGGTTTCCTCCGGGTACTCCGGTTTCCTCCCCCGGGCCAAAGACATGTATGGTAGGTTGATTGGCATCTCTGGAAAAATTGTCCGTAGTGTGTGAGTGTGTGAGTGAATGAGAGTGTGTGTGTGTGTGTGCCCTGCGATCGGTTGGCACTCCGTCCAGGGTGTATCCTGCCTCGATGCCCGATGACGCCTGAGATAGGCACAGGCTCCCCGTGACCCGAGACGTTCGGATAAGCGGTAGAAAATGAATGAATGAATGGATGAACATTTATTAGTTTGTGTTTAATGGCCACACCAACACCACAATGACGTGTATCAAATCACAGATAGAAAACTCTATCTGGACCATCTGAGGTCAGTCACAGTGCATCTGCAATATCAGTGTTGCCAAAGCCGTTATGAATATCGTGCAGTCCTTACATATTGCGTCCCCCCCCCCCCTCACATCTCTTACAATATTGTTGATATTTCTCCTGAATTTTCATTAACCATCCGTTGCTTTTTTTATCCATTCATTTTTGTTCTTCATGATCTGCAGCTGCCATTGGTGGATTAATAATGCATCGCTTTGTACCGTGTGCTTCTAACAATGGGGGTATTCGATATCCTGTTCCACATGGCTTGCAGTAACCTCAGGCACGCTATATTCTGTTAAATGCTTTGGCCTGCAGCTAATTTTGCATGTTCTAACCAATGTGGGTGTGGGTTCTTTGCATATCCTCTGCTGTCATCTGTCAGAGTGGTGTTGTGGTCCGTATTGTGTGTTGCAGCTGTGGGGCATGAAATAAAGCGCATGGCGTGGAACAGTTCGGGACATTCTTCGTGCCCCGAATTAGACTGTGCTCACTCTGTTCCTTATGCTTCGGCTCAGGGGGGCAGGAGTGTGGCCACAGCCAAGTGTAAGTGCTTTGGGTAGTTTAGAACAGACATACACATGCAGAGTATGCCTGTAGACACACTGATGGGGCAATAGGGCTCCTCTTGTCATATGTGGACCTGTTTAAGGATTTGTACTGATTCACATACACTCGCATGTACGTATGTACCCCCACACACACACACACACACACACACCACATCCCAAAGCTTTAGTAAAACAGTCATCAGTGTCTTTGATCGTAAGAAGCTTTAAAAATGACTCTTCGTTCTTTTTCCTCTTTTTCTCGTCTGCTGTGTAGCTCGTAAGCAAGAGATTATCAAGATCACCGAGCAGCTAATCGAGGCTGTGAACAACGGAGACTTCGAGGCTTACACGTAAGCGAGACACCGACACGCCGTCTCTTACCGTACTGAACAGACACGACTTCCGATAGCATTGTGCAGATTTTAAGAACTCAACGTGCCGAAATGTCTTTCAAGGAGAATCTGTGACCCCGGGTTGACTTCGTTCGAGCCCGAAGCTCTGGGTAACCTGGTGGAAGGGATGGATTTCCACAAGTTTTACTTTGAGAACTGTAAGTGAACTGTAATATGTCAGCATTCTTACATAGTATGTCTTTTTTTTTTAGTTAGGAGGTATTAAAATGAATACAATCATAATTTTTTCCATTTGCCTTATGTGTGAAAATGGCTGTGTCATCTAGTGTTGAGTAAGAACAACAAGCCGGTGCACACCACTATCCTGAACCCTCATGTGCACCTGATTGGAGAGGATGCAGCATGTATCGCCTACATCCGCCTGACACAGTACATCGACAGTCAGGGCCACCCGCGCACCTGCCAGTCCGAGGAGACGCGCGTGTGGCACCGCCGTGATGCCAAGTGGCTCAATGTTCACTTCCACTGCTCAGGAGCACCAGCTGCACCCTTACAGTGAAGCCTGCAGGGCACAGGCACGCTCTCTCACTCGCCGCGCACACACACACACACACACACACACACACACACACACACACACATTCCACATCTTTCTAAACTCTGCTACTTTCTTGCAGGTTGCCTGGATTCCTAACGATGGGAGTGTTTGTTCCTTGTAGCCGGATGGGCACGTAGAGGCCGGATGGATGACAGCAAGTTACAGACACGCTATTGAAGAAATCCGATAACATCTAGTCCAACTGTCTACACCACCTTACCTGTCCAACCTTTGACCACTAGGATCCGGCTGCGGCTGTGGCCCCGCCCACAGGACGGTGCATGCATATGATGCCCACACGGGGGCGCTGTCTAGTCTTTTCCCATGGAATCATCTTTTTTTGCCCATTAAAGATGTCCAGAAGGTATTGTAAGTACTGATCTATGAGTTCAATAAGTATATTGTATATTGTATAAAAAAAAAAAATAATAATAATAATTGCTAGAAGCTACAACAGAGTTTTTTAAGGCATCGATATGTAAGTAAAATGCAACCGGGGTGTAAAATGGGAGGGTCGATACACAAGATAGAAACCTTCAGCTTTAACGGCCGAAGTTTAAGTAGGAGTAATCTAAAATATACACACCCCCACCCCACCCCCACCCCCAGCTCATACACTCTGTAGAATCGGGATACAAATTATTTAGGTAATGAATCAACAATGTTCTAAAATTCTGGAGAGTATAGACATTACTTTGTATCAAGAGGCACCAAAGTGTAGTCTTTAGGCAATTAAAGGGTTGGTGTTTATTTTTTTTGTTGTTGTTGTTGTTTGTTTTTTTTTTCTTTCTTTTTGTTGCTTTTGATTTGTTTCTTGTGTTTTTAAACTAAGGTCTGTGGGAAGGTTTGGATGGTTCTGGGTTTTAGTATTCTGTGCTATCGTGTTTCTGTGGAACTGTTTTTGTTTTGTTTTGTTTTGTTTTTGTCTTTGATTATAAGAAAGTATTTTATGGTTAGATTTAAAAAAAAAACCTTCTGAAAACATAATCCACTTGTAAAGATCCACAGATATATATTTAAAGGAGATCAAGGCGCAGCAAACGATTCGACACTCTGTTGAATGTGTGTTTATGTGCATGTGTTTGTACGGACATGTGATTTAAACACACCGCTGGTTAGAATTAGACCACGCTGCCTCTGATCGTGTGAATTGGAGAGTGTTCGAGAGCCCACGTGGACAGACATAGTGCTGTAGAAATGGCACCGAACGCTAGACGGACGGTAGAGTCGCCTTTCTATTTAACTTTAACGCTGGGAACAGAGCCTGGTTCATACACAGCCATGTGGAAAAGGGGAACACACACACACACACACACACACACACACACACACACACACACACACACACACACAAGTACACATGCTGATCAAAAACCCATTTCCAAATCAGCAGGATCAGTCACACACTGCCTACCTTATGGAAATATGGTTTCTCATTAAGTCTCCAAGAGAAAACTACATGTAGGCAATTCTTTTCAAAATGGCGCATGAAGGACATCCGTACTGTAGCTTAGCGGATGTTCATACGTGGATGTGGATGTGGATACAACACATGTCCGGTTTCAAACATGCACACAGTCACACACCGATTGGACTTTCGTGGCTGTTCTTTCCCCTCATAGTGGTCTGATATCATCCTGTCTCACACAACCGTGTTGTACTTGTGTTTCATGCCCGGTTTGTGCACTCACTCACTTTTTACACACACACACACACACACACACACACACACACACACACACACACACACACACACACACACACACACACGTTAATCCCTCCAGCATTTCCTTGGAGTTCAATGTATACATTTATGTTTCTAGTACAAATACAGGGTTTAAGGCACTGGCTGTTATAAACCAGCAGCACAACCGGCCTGTTCTGATCTCGGTGACAGGCGCTATTAAAAAAAAATGTAAAAAATTAAAAAAAAAAAACACCTTTCCTTTTTCAACACACTCCAGTTCATGCAGTAGATCTGAGTAAGATGTTCTTGTACACAGCTGTTTAAGTTTTTCTGACACAAATCCATCCCACATGCCGATCGTGTATTTTCTATATTGGAAGAGTTCTCAGTCTGTGTACTGTATATACATGTATAGGGCTTTGGACCATATCAGCACTGTAACTCTGCACGTGTGTGTGTGTGTGTGTGTGTGTGTGTGTGTGTGTGTGTGTGTGTGTGTGTGTGTGTGTGTGTGTGTGTGTGTGTGTGTGTCACCTTCATCACAAAGCCCATTTAGTAACGCTCGTTTTTCTTTGTTTTCGGGAGAAATGCTTCCATGCTTTGGCAAGTCCGTTTTGATCCGAATCACGATGATATTTTTGTAAACCAGTTGCGAGGTTCTTTTTTTTTTTTCCCTGTATGTCGTCAGTTACTTTAACTCTCCGTAGAAGCGAAAAGAAAATGGATTAAAAAACAAAAACAATCGAGGATACGTTAACTGATAGATAGGCTAGATAGATTTCTAGAACAGAGGTCCCTCCTCCTAAAGCTGGGAACAGAACCCAGCGCCTTCTGGCTTTCCTATCCAATCCAATCCGAGGCAAGTCCGATTATGCAGCTTAATTAATACAGTATGATGATTATGCATGTTCTCTTTTCTTGGTGAATCTTTTCTCCGCTGTGTGATTTTAAAAATGGGAAAAAAAAAGAAAAAAAAATCTGTTCTTGTTGCATCTCTGACATGAAAAATCCCTCTCCACCTGGAGATGACGGATAGGTGATGTACCATATTGAATTATTTAATCATTTTTAAAAAGTAAGAGAAAAGTCCAAGTCAGCTTTGTATGCTCCCCTCATTCTGAGTAAATCTATCGCATTGTAACGGTATACTATTGGGCTACGTATATGAATGCTGGATTTTGCATGATCATACATTTAATAAAACCATGAACTGACACCCAGTGAACGCTCGTGTGATTGCTCCAGGATCTTCCTCGGAGTTTTGCAGTGATTATATCTGTACGTGTTCAATAAATACATTGTTTTATTGTCTACTGCTAAAGTGTTATACGGTAACAAGGACAGGTGATGAACTAAATTCTCTGTCTAAATTCATTCTCTCTCTTTCTCACACACACACACACACACACACACACACACACACACACACACACACACACACACACACACACACACACACACACACTCATATGCTCTCACACTCACACTTTCATTCTCTCTCTCTCTCTCTCTCTCTCTCTCACACACACACACACACACACACACACTCATATGCTCTCACACTCACACTTTCATTCTCTCTCTCTCTCTCTCTCTCTCTCTCTCTCACACACACACTCTCTCATTTGCTCTCTCACACTCACACTTTCATTCTCTCTCTCTCTTTCTCTCTCACACACACACACTTTCTCATATGCTCTCTCTTTCTCTCTCATATGCTCTCTCTCTCTCTCAAACTCTGTCTCTCATGCTCTCTCTCTCTCTCTCTCTCTCTCTCTCACAAACTCTGTCTCTCATGCTCTCTCTCTCTCTCATATGCTCTCACACTCACTTTCATTCTCTCTCTCTCTCTCTCTCTCTCTCTCTCTCTCACACACACACACACTCTCATATGCTCTCTCACACTCACACTTTCATTCTCTCTCTCTCTCTCTCTCTCTCACACACACACACACACTCTCATATGCTCTCTCACACTCACACTTTCATTCTCTCTCTCTCTCTCTCTCTCTCTCTCTCTGTCTCTCTCTCTCTATATATATATATATATATATATATATATATATATATATATATATATATATATATATATCTCACTCACACACTCTGTCTCTCATATGCTCTCTCTCTCTCTCTCTCTCTCACACACACACACACACCCACACACACACTCCCTCTGTCTACCTGCCAGCACACAGTGTACTGTCTGGGGCTCCCAGAGGAACAGAGCAGACTTATTTAAGGGCCGTTCTTGCTGCCTAGACCCCAGAGCCCTGAAATGGAGGCAGAGTCTCTCGTTTCAGCAAGCGATTAATCAAACTGTTTCATCTCTGCAGTCCTCCTAACACCTGATGGAGCTAGTGACAGGAACGATAACACATCCAGTCTCCTTTCTCTCACTTCTCTCCACACACACACACACACACACACACACACACACACAAAACAAGAGGAACTGGAGGCCAACAAAGCCGAGTGTCTTTAACTTGTGCATTTATTTGCAGATGTGCGTTTTTACCTGATTTTCAAGTTGACCAAAGAAGACAACAGAATATACTAGAGATGATGTACAGTACAGCCACTTCAACTAACGTTTACTTATATGCACAAACACGATCATACATACAGACTCACACACACACACACACACACTCACTGGCAAGTCTCTCAGTCACAAAACATCTGGTTTTTGGCAAAGTTCCCTCACTCAGACAGAGTTGGCAACTGGTGTCACAAACACTGCTGACCTGATTACATTAAACAAACCCATATCTGGTCATGAGCACAGGTTTCACACTCTTCATACACGGTCATGTGATCCAGTCGCTAGTGCAGCTGCCTGTGACCTTTAATCAGTCTGGGAAACATGCTACTGTCACCGATCCCAAAGATCAACTAGTTTTGAGTTTAATTATTCCTACTTAATTTCGTTTGATAAAATCCAATATAAAACATGTTGAAAAGTGCAAAAGCCTCTAACTCTGGCCCTGGAATGTTTTTAGTTCAGTGGTATGAAGCTGAGCCAGAATCTATTTCTGACATTTACAAATTGTGAATTTTAAACATCAGCAAAAGGCCATCCTTAAAAATGTTCTTGTTTGCCGTAACCCGACCCACCCTGTCGATTTAGGACCGACTCGATTTTCAAGTCTGACCGACTTTCCGGTTGTAAATTTGCATTAAGACCGACCGATTCTTTTTTTTATTTTCCTCTTCAAACAACTAATACAAAAGCAATAAAATAATACTAATGATATTTCAGTAAGTACTGTAAATATATAAATTGCCTAGGCCTACATACAACCGAAGGCTACGTCCTTTCTTTTAAATAAAAACCTGTGACGTCATCTTTGTTTACACTATCGGTTACAGGACGTCACACTACGGCCTGTGCGTTCGCTTCGTCTCGTTCGCTGTCAGAGACGACGGTTCGCGCTCGGTGACGATGGCTGTGGCTGCAGTAAACAAAATATTCGCCGTCGCCGTTCAAAGTCATACGGGTTCGGGCGCCATAATACATCTAAACAATTCATAAAAACAGCTCGACACCGCTTTACCTTGGCACGAAGTTGTGGACAAACTGTGCCCAGATCTTTTCCCATCCCTTCCCCTGTCTAGTCTAACCGTGACCGTGTCGACTGACTCGAATAAACATGTTTTTGACAAAGAATTCAATTTGTTTGTGGTCTATATATCCTGCATCGAAATAAGGTTTGCGACGATGCGTCCGAAGGCAACGGGTTGAAGACCCGGTCAGTGACGTCACGATATGCTAATTTGTTTAAAGTCATACCTACGTAATCACCGTCACCAAAATTGTACTTCTTTTTTTTTTTTTTTACATTGAAACTTGGAAAAAAAAAAATATATAGTCCTACCTACTGACCCTTTTTTTATTATTATTATTTACTGTTACTGCAAACCGAAATATTTTTAAGGATGACCTAAAACGTCTGGGATCTGAGATGACGACATACACAAATACGTCTCTAGCTTGGCAGAATCAAAGATCACCATGAGCAGCCTGTGAATTTCTTGACGTCCACTTAACTTAGTGTTTCTCTCCTTTCTGAAACCCTGTGCATTCGCCTCAATAGCTGAAGGATACATTGTGAAATATTTCCCACAATGCAAACAATGAGCTCGTCGGTCAGTTATCTAAAATACAACTAACTACTGTAGCTCTTATGTCGTTATCTTGCCAATACATAAATACATGTCCAGTCTTCCTCAAAATGTACAAACTCTGATTCTCCTCTCGCTTTTAAAGCCGGGCTCGAGCTCTAACACACACGCCAGTTTGTCCATTTGTCTTGGTTGGACCTGCAGTGTGTGTGTTGGGACGCGGGAAGAATTGAATGTCCACAGTCCTGGATGTCCTCGGTGCCGCGGCCCTGCGTGCTCCGGTGGTGGAGCAGGGTTCGATATGGGTATAGATATTTTCCTCGTGGTGCTTCTTGGTTTCAGCTCCAGCTGGTGTTGTGGAGCTCGTCTTGGAGCCAGCTGGGCAGTGGCTGTCCCAAGCGCTTCAACAGTCTCAACAGCTCCACGTTCTGCTCTCTGTAATGCTCCGACAGAAAGGCCCGCGACTACACACAACACACAAACACACGCACGTTAAGGAGAAAAGGTTACACCGACAGCAACGCCGAAACCTGCTGATTCTCTACAGTAGCGCTGGTATATTTTGGGATAAAGGTGTGATAAGGTGTGTGCAATAAATCTTGATATAAATATCTCCGTCTGTGAGCGTCCTGCATTTATACCAGCTTTCTGTTCTACTTTCTGAGTGTCGGAAGCTGCCTGCACTTCTATTCTTGTGTTTCAAGTGGCGAGATTTTAATAATGAATAAATACGATTACAACTAACACGTCGTCGTTAAGTGTTTTTTTTTTCCTTCTTCTCTTCCCGGAGCCATTAGTCTGCTTGATAAATTAGAAATGTACTGTGATTAAAACTTTATTTATTAAATGATCCTTAAATCTTGCAGTTCTTAAGCCATTTCCTTGTGACCTGATTAATGCACTCCTGTTCTCAGACCTTTTCAAGGAATGAATAAATGAGTTCGTGTAATAAAACAATCAGATTCCAGATTAATGGCTTCTTAAAAGCTTCCTAGTCTTGAGGAGGATATAAAGTATTTATGTGGGAGAAGTGAGAATTACCTTGGGGCTCATATCGGGATATTTCCTGCCTTTGCTCTTGCCCAGGCAGCGTGTTCGACCGGCATCCATTCTCTGACACCAGAAGCCTTTACTCTCATCAAACCTACACACACACACACACACACACACACACAATAAAAGATGTTTAGATGATGCCTAAGAACACCACCCAGTCATAACACTAATAAAAGTGAAAAGATTTCACTCTTCAGTAAGGGCTGTTCTTACATGAGCGCCTGAGTATAGTTGAAAGGTGTAACACCCAGAAACTTCTGCACACTGTCCATCACTTGCACCGGCTTGGCCCGCAACCGGAGTCCATCGACGATCAAAAGCTATAAACGGAGCAGCAAACCAACCAACCGTCACTATCACTGTATCGTATCTGTTTCGAGTGTCCATAAAACTAAAGGAGCAGTTTGTCATGTTTAGCGCCCTCTTCTGCCTGCCTGTACAAACTGCACCCACAAACTAGATCCACACTAAGAAGCCCTTCAGTGATCCCACTATGTTTCAGTGGGCATGTAAACAGCACATCGATGTCATAAACAAAATAAAAGCTGTACTGATATTTCAAGAAATTTCTCCAAAGAAATTGGACAATTCTATATTTTGCTTGTATAATGAAGTTATTCCAAACATCCAGAAAGAGAAAAGGCTTTTCATTTGGGTCCAAACAGACAAGTACGACGCAAATATACAGTTCATTTGTAATCATAAAACTGTTAAATAATTCTTTTTTTAAGTAGGTACATAAGTAAAATGTGACCTTATGTTGAAGATTTAATCGACTAGACTAGAACTATTACACACAATATATTATTAACTTATGTCTACTAGTTTAACTAACCACACTCTACTTAGTGTTAAAAAAGTGTGAGCAATGCTCCTACCTGTTTATGGAGAATTTTATAAAGAAAATCTCTCTCTCTGTGTTTGTTTGTTTGTGTGTGTGTCAGTGTATCAGCAATCCGGTGTGTGTGTGTGTTTGTGTGTGCATCAGTGTATCAGCAATCCTGTGTGTGTGTGTGTGTGTTTGTTTGTTTGTGTGTGTTTTTGTGTGTGTGTGTTTGTGTGTACGTGTGTGTGCGTGTTTGTGTGTGTGTTTTTTTTGTGTGTGTGTGTGTGTGTTTGTGTGTGTTTGTGTGTGTGTACGTGTGTATGTGTGTATGTGTGTGCGCGTGTGTGTGCGTCTGCGTGTGTTTGTGTGTTTTTGTGTGTGTGTGTGTGTGTGTGTGTGTGTGTGTGTGTGTATGTTTGTGTGTGTGTGTACGTGTGTGTATATGTGTGTGTGTGTGTGTGTGTGTGTGTGTTTGTGTGTGTGTATACGTGTGTGTGTATACGTGTGTCTGTGTGCGTGTGTGTGTGTGTACATGTACCTGACTGGGCTGATAGTAATGGAGCCAGTGCTCTAAATGGCTGCTGTAGTATCCTGGATGTAGGCAGCGGTGCTGCAGAGTGAGCAGTGCTGCAGGAGAGGAAGAACCTGCAGAGATCACCTGTTGGAATGTGTAGTTCAGAGCCACAGGATCCTGGTGAGCCCTCTGATGCTACACACACACACACACACACACACACACACACACACAGTTATTGCATGTGTCACAGAGCAGAAGACAGAGTTAGTGATTATAAAGCAAAGTTGACAGCTGTGGATGCAGACTGACAGTACACACACAAACACATACACACACACACACACACCTGATACCAGGAATATGCTCTGTCGGCTGGGTTGATGAGGATGGTTAAGATTTTGGCTCTGGGCAGCAGCGCTGCGGCTCTCTTTGGGACAACTTCGCTGTCAAAGTAATTAGCACTCTTCTCAAATAGAAAGTCTGTGCTCACATTAGAGGGCACTGGGAAAAAGTCCATGTACCTGATGCAGAAAAAGGCAGTCAAATTATTCCACAAGCCAGCAAAGCAATCAGGATTTTTAAAGGGCACCATATGTAAGGAGGAAAGCATTGCAGACATGAACAGGCTTGTTTTCCCTTTAAGAAACCTTTTTAGGATATTTGTGAGATTTTTATACATGACAGCTACTGTACCAGTCACAGAAAGTCATGTCCTCTATAAACAACAACACACATTTTTAAATCCTTGACACATAATAAAGATGGCAAAGTCATGTATCTTACAGCCTTGAGACATTTCTTCTGTTAGATTTCATAGCTCATGTCCACATTTTACATTTAACTGGCTCCAACCTCTATCGATCACCTCTGTACTGTATAATTAACTGTAGAATTTGACCAAAACAAATTTCTGGGAATATATGAAGACAAAAGCAAGTTCTGTTTAATGACAGGCAACAAAAAGATCGATTTTATTTTCTTAACGAGAAAGCTTGACATTTTGCATTTAAATTTAAAAACATTTGGCAGCGTATTAAAGAATACATCAATACCGGTTCGCTAAGTCATCGGTGAAGACTATCATCAGTCTTACAACTCTGTCGGGAGGTACAAGACAGAAGACGGTACAGCACAGACGGCAGCTTTTCTTACCCCATTGTAATTGAATACTTCAGGAAGAGGTAGGTCTGTAGCAGTGTTGTAATGTAAAGGAGTACAAATACTTCGTTACTGTACTTAAGTAAAAATGTCACGCGTCTGTACTGTACTTTACTTCGCTATTTAAATGTATGTCGACTTTCACTTTTACTCCACTACATTTCCTAGATAAAATATATACTTTTGCTCCGTTATATTTCCACTAAGCGTCTTCGTTACTCGTTACTACAAAATAAAATCAGAAGAAATGTGTGCAACTGCAATAAGGGAGGTTTGGCCAATCACTGCCGCTAGATTGCATTACGCACGTCCGCGCTCGCTACGGAGAAGCACAGGTACGCGCGGCGTGCACGCGCAGTCAGAGCTATTATCTACTGTATATTATCTATAACGTTAATCGGCGGAAATGACCAGAGTTGATAGCACAAACAAAATATTAATGCAATATCAATACTAAATAAAAATAACATTTATTGATTTGGTCTTTGTCTTGTGAATATTAGTTTATTAATGACTGCATTCATTGAACACACTGTTTGTAGAGAATGCACACATACATGAACATCATTACATCATGCATAAAATTTTTGTGTCCACTTTTGCCATTTAATAATACCATAACTTTTGGCCTACTGTGTAGTCATATAATATATAATATAAAACTCTTCTTGTTTTAAATTCTCACTGAGGGATAAAACCCCTAAAGATGAAACCCTAGAACCTCCCCTGCTTTTATGCCTACCGAAAATCACTGAAATTTTACTTTTTACTTTTACTTCAAATACTTAAGTATACATTAAATATCAGAAAATGACTTTTGATACTTAAGTGCAGTAAATATCAGATACTTTACTTGATTAATATTACTCGAGTAATGCTCGAATATTGAGTAATATTCTAAAAGGTAACTTTTTCTAGTACGAAACTTTTACTCAAGTATTGCTTTCTAGTACTTTATACAACGCTGGTCTGTAGGCGTCGTTTGAAGACAGCCAGAGACTTATCTGTTTAGACATCTTGGGGAAGTTTATTCCACCCCTCAGTTGCCAGAATAGAGAAAGATTCTGATGCGTACCTTCCTTGTATCCTGAGATGTGGTTAGACATTTTTTCCAGGTCCCTACTAATACACTTAACACATTTTATCCATGTTCTCATTTTCCTGCTCTGGATCTCAAAGTAATAAAGCACATACAGTAAACAAGAGAATGGTGGAAGTCGGTCTGTAGTTACCAGTCAATTCCACGCAGGTAGTTTTGTCCACTGAAGAAGTGCACTTCCTCGAAGGTGACGGGGCTGAAGGAACTGGCAGTGATGGCAGGATGGAGGGAAAGAAATGCATGTAGAGCAGTTGACCCTGGGGAAGAAGTGAGAGTTTACAAAAAGGAAAAAGATGGGAAGCTGTTCAACGTGACAAACACCGTACGTAACATCTCACGATATACAAAAATCCCTAAAATAATGCTGCGATAAGTTACTTAAATAAATAAATAAATAAATACATGACTTAATGTTTACAAAAATACCACTAAAAATGGAAAAAAAGTAATCTGTAATTAAATATGAACGTTTCACTATTTTCATATTTCAAGGTTACATTTACAGGCTATAAAAAGGTATCGTGATATAATATTTCACAAAAGTCTACTGTGACATCATTTGTCACGATATCAATGCCATACTGAAATATGATCCAGCCCTATTATGCATTCATGAGTAGAAGTACACACATTGTATAACAGTACTAAAGAAAATAAAAACACAGGCATCTAGATTAGATTAGATTAGATTAGATTAGATTAGTGTGTTATTGAGGATCACCTGTTTTCTGAGGACCAATAACCAGAAACTTTGGCAGTCTATCACAGGTCTTCTCTTTCGACCAGATGTCTTTATGCCTCTTATCATGACATGGATTCTGCTGGACAAAAAGTCTCCTATGAGTCTAAACACAGACAAACTATTACATCACTCAAGTATTGGTCATTCTTTAAAGAGAAACTTTTCTGGGAATAAAACACCATATTCTCTTGCGACACTGAGCTTCTGATATTCTTAAATGTAGGGTCTCCGATTTCTGAAAGCCAATGTTGACATATAAAGTCACCAAAACAGACACGCCCCTAACCCAAATAAGCCCCACCTCTGTATTGATAGCTCCGCCCACACATACATACGTAACCCAGGCGACTAATGGAAAGAAATGTGTCTTTATCATAGCTGAAGGGAAGAACAATACGATTGCAGATAAACAAACAAGCAAAAATGACACACAAGCATAATCATGTAAAGGACAAAGGCATATATTAGTTCTGTGTAACAAAGCAAAACCAACATTACTCACCTATCGAGAAGGATAAAAGCGCCTCGGCGTCTTAAGTAAAGTCGGACACATATTCACAGATTGGAGTTTCCCGAGTCAATAACTCCTGAGCTAAACGCTGTTACTACACAAAACGCAGTTGTAGCTGCCTCTCTACATTACTACGATAGAAAAGAGGTGTTATTTGTGTAGTAACAGCGTTTAGCTCAGGAGTTATTGACTCGGGAAACTCCAATCTGTGAATATGTGGCCAACTTCCTGCTCCTTCAGTTCTCTCCAGCGCTGGAAAGCTGCTCCTATATTAACACATCCTACTTCCTTGTTTTTATCCTCCGTATCAATGTTAAAACCGCTTTCTGCTAATGTCACACATGCACACTGAACACTCTCTCCGCCGCATATCGACAAGCCCCGCCCCTTTCTTCTCATTGGCTACACGTTTGTTTTGATTTTTGTTTATTATTCGGCCCGACTCGGCAGTTTTCTGAAGCATTTCTCAAAGATCGGAGACCCTGCCTTTAAGGTGAAGTAGTGTAAGTGTAAAAGCACAAACCTGCCACAGGGGGTCTCTCTCATCAGGGAAGATGTGGAAGTATTTCTCAGCCAGCCGCACTGGGGGCAAAGTTTGTAAGCGCAGGCGAGTCCAGCACTGCACAAACTTTACCAGAGACTCAAAAGTGTACAGACCCAAGCGATCGTTCCCGTAGTTAGACAGGTGGGTCATGAAAATACTGACCTGAAGAGAACAGGACAGGGAGGAGTGAAGCCAACAACAGGACTTATGACACCTATATATGGTTGTGTGTGTGTGTGTGTGTGTGTGTGTGTGTGTGTGTGTGTGTGTGTGTGTGTGTGTGTGTGTGTGTGTATTTGTAGCTGACCGGATTGAGAAGCACAGTAAGGAACAGCTCTCCACCCCGAATGCTTTTGTCCAGTTCCTGAGGGCCTCCTGGGTAATCTTTATAGAAGATAGTGTGTGTAAAGAGCCCACATGTCTGCCGTGGAAGAACCTGACAAACACAAAATGTAGCTTTGGTCATTCTGTGGCAATTCAGTTAGGGTTGTTGTAACATGTCTGAGATTTTGTTCATTGTTTTATTTGTTGCTTGTGACCTGAAACCAAAGACCCCAGTATCTTGTTTGAATACTAACATCCCGTTTAATCACTCGACTAAACAGCTATTTTTAAAAGCTAATATTTTTTCCACATATACTTATAATTGTATACATACAGCCATGTGAAAAAATTAGGACACAACATTAAATATTTGGTTCTTTATTAAGAAATGTCAACATGTCGCGTCAACATTCAAAAGAAATCAACAAAAATTTGTATTTTAACTGAGGTAAAAGTTAGGGCATCCTTTGCCCGAAAAGCTAGTATTTCGTTGCCTTGTACTTGTACATGTGTAATGACAATAATGACAATAAAGTTGAATCTAATCTAATCTAATCTAATTTTCCTATTTGGCTGAAATAACCTAAGTGAGACGTTTCTTGTAGCCATCTCCCAGTTGCTGACGTCTGACATTGAGGGGTGTCTTGTATGCACAGTAAATTTTAAGTCACCCAACAGGATCTCAATTGGCTTTAGACCTGGGCCTAGACTTGTCCATTCCAGAATTGTCAATTTTTTACTTTTCAGCGAGTCCTTGTGGATTTACTGGTATGTTTTTGTCATGTTTAAAGGTCTAGTTCTGCTTCAGCTTCAGGTGTTCAGGTCTCACATGTTCCCGAAGCACTTTCTGATACAATGTAGAAATCCTGCTGCAGCAAGGCATCCCAAAACCATAACACTTTCACCTCCATGTTTCACAGTTGGTATAAGGTTCTTTTGCTGAAATGTTGTATTTGGTTTACACCAAACATGCCATCACATGCCAAAGCACATTATTCCTGAAGTCTTGTGATCTTTGGCAAACTTCAGACTTACCCTCATGTTTTTGTTAGTCAGCAAACTTTTCCTCCTTGCACCCATCCCATGATAATTAAAGTTGTGCAGTCTCTTTCTGATTGTAGACTCATGCACTTTAACATCTACTGTAGCTAGAGCTTGCTGTAGGTCCCGAGATGATATGTTAGGGTTTTGGAGGCTTCTTTAAGCATTTTTTTTCTGCTCTTGGTGTGAATTTGCTTGGATAAACTGACCTGGTCATGTTGGCAGTTGTCTTAAATCCTCTCCACTTGTAAATGATCTTCTGGACAGTGGAATGGCTGATTACAAATTCTTTTGAGATATTTTTATGTCCCTTACCAGAAACATAAGCATCAGCAATCTTCTTTCTGAAGGTCTCGGAGAGCTCTTTAGATCACACCATGGTGATACCTCTCACTTTAACAATTAAGAGCAAACCAAACTAAATATGTGAGGTTTAAATAAGACAAGCCTCCTTCAAAAATGATCTGTAGCAATGTTCTAATAATTTGCCCCTGGTGTTATACACCTGTAGATCATTTTATCCATTTTAAGTACAAATAAATGTTCTTACTTTTTCTTCACAGGAAATTGGATTTTACAGATAATTTAACAAAGACATTTTTTTTTGGTTTTATTTGTTTAGTTAAAATGAAGATCAAATACCCATATGTTTAACTATTCAAACAGGTTTTTATGGGGTATCCTTTTTTTCACATGACAGTACAGTGTGTGTGTGTGTGTGTGTGTGTGGGGGTATTATTATTATTATTATTATTATTATTATTATTATTATTATTATTATTATTTTACTTTCACTTATTTATTTGATATTTACTGTATTATTTACTTCTCTACTTTTTTTTATTTAAATAAGTGTTTAATTCATATTAATTTAATATTAATATAATTATATAATATAATATTAATATCATATTAAGTTAACTAATTTATCTGTAATATATAATAGAAACAAATGAATTTATCTCCGGTTGATATTTAAAGTCCTATACAGTATATATGTAACCTTTATGCCGCTGTGAATAAAGCCCCTGCGAAAGCGGGCAGGTCTGAGGTGAGGATATTCCTCTGTACTGGTCACTGAAATGCCCCACACACTCTTCCAGGCCTGGTATAGCTGGCTGTGTACTGGGTAAACACCCGAGTGGTGGGGGGCAACAGCGTAGCCCATGTCTGTGGGGATGCCATGTTCCTACAGAGAAAAAAACACAGCAACATAGACGTTGGATAGAGAAAGAAAGCTAGTAAGATGTGAGAGCAGTATGATATCGTTTGCCTAATGCTGATAGTTATAGACATATAGATCTTTAATTTGTCATTTTATTCAGTAAGTATTTCATCTGCAGACCAATATTTATGCATCCAACTACACTAGTATATGGCATGTTTTTTGGGAAATGATGGTGTGGATGATGTGTTTGTATGCTGTCGGTGCTGACCTGAGCAAACTGCTTATTGAGTTTCATCTGATCTGCAAGCACGCTGACGTTATGAAAGAGATGTGGCTGCATGTGACTCCACATGTGAGGAAACCACCAGAACTCCTGCCTGTGTCTGAGCAAGGTGTTGTCACCTTCGTCCTCCTCGTCCGTACCTGCATAATACGTCGAATACTTAAATGAAAACATGATGAACAAAATCAAAAAGAAAGAAAAAGTCCTAAGCCTTTATATTATTGTTAGCCACTCCTGCTACATAGGATGTACCTGTATGGAAGAACTTTCCGGAGAAGCCCAAGTTGAACGTGAAATTGGGGACCAGAACGCGGAGCTTGGTCTGTGTGTGAAGCAGAGCCTACAAAATGTATTTGAGAAGGTACATGATACGTACAAGATACAGTAGATGGAATAAAGGAGAATAAAGGACCAGATTAAAGCGTTAGGATTGAGACAGCATTCTTGATGAGGTTGAGAAATTATCTAGCTATATTAAACAAGAAACTGGCCTTAATACCAATTTGGTAGTCTCTCGAGAGCCGCTTGTGAGATCAAGAAAACCCGTTGCGCTAATTATCATCACACTTGTCCAATCCATATTCATCACAGTAACTGATTAGGTAATGAATTAATCATCACCAGTCTAGTCATTCACTCATGGCAGATAAATGAGAGAAAAATATCAGTGAAACTAGGCAGTAGATACTGTATGTTTTATTACATATGATCTATTTAGTCGTGCTTAAAAAGCTATTTTATTTTTTTTTATCTATTTAACTTTAAATCACTTTTATAATTGTCAATTCCCACCCACTTGGGTCAAGACAGCGACCAATCTAAGAGTGTGAGGGTTCAAAACACTGCATCTTTTTTGTAAGGACGTGATGGTGAATGTTAGCCTTAATCGGAAGGTCGTCGTTCAAGGCCACAAGCTGCTGAGATGTCTACGTTGGGTCCTCAACCCTCCCTGCTCCAGGGGCGCTGTATCATAGCTGCCCCTGCACTCTGACCCCAACCTCCTCAGTCGGGGTATGTGAAGAAAAGAATTCCACTGTGCTGTAATGTATATGTGGCGATAATAAAGGCTTCTTTGCCCCGTTTTATTCTATCTTTTCAAACTGTAAATTATGCAACATCACAACCAGCAAAATCGGTTTTCTCTATGCTAACTGCTCTATTCAGTAAAAGATAAGATAAGATTAGATATACTGTACCTATGAGCATGGGCGTAAATCCCAGGGGGGACGGGGGGATATGCCCCTCCCATCCAAGGGTTGTCCCTGTAACCTTTAACCCTTTTTTAATCCCTTGTTTTTATTGTTGTGATTATTTTTATGATAGTTTTACTTTCTTTGAAGAAAAACTTTGAAAATAATCATAATGACGCAGTCTCTGTGCTACAATAATAATCTTTATAAGTACAAAAAGAAAGCAGGGCCAATAATTATGCTCTCTCAAACTTCCACAGACAGAGGCTTGACTGTACAGTACAGAGTAAATGCATTCAAGGGAAATGTTCTTTATTCTCACCTCAACATCAGCCACCTTCATGCGTGTCCCTTCCTTCCCGACAAAGATGTCATCCACATCTACAAGCAGGAATCTGTCCAGTGATAGGCTGAGCCTCCTGCCTGTCAAATAGCCAACCGCATCCACAAACAGCAGTTTGTGCAGCCAGAAGGACAGACTTGCACCAAAGAGCACACGCTGGATCCCGTCGTGAAGACCCAGGTCTTGTGTTACAGTAGCTAACAGCACTCGCTGCAGAATGGAATGTGTTGACAGCTCAGCAGGCCTGGGGCTGGCCAGCAGTACAGGTTCATAGGTGCTGTGGTTTGACGAGAAGGTGGTCCAGTTATCAGCAGGGAGTGGGCCGGGTTCTAGTTCACTGGGCCGGGTGATGTAGAGTAGAGGAGCAGCCGGGTTGATCCGATAGTCCCACAGTGGAAGGTTGGAGCGCAGAAAAAGTGGAAATCCTCTGAGCTGGGCATTAGATGGAGAGTTTTCATTGGCACGGTAGAAACCAATGATTCCAACACCGTAGTCTTGGCAGTACTTATCCAACAGCTGTCGGTTCCAGGAGTCCAGGTTGACATACTTTAGCAGATTTTCATAGATGATTAAAACGTAACGCCCTTTGCCCCGCCAGGCCAATGCCGGCATGTCACCTTTGCCCGGAGCAATTTCAGTGTGGTACCTAAAGCGGCTAGACTCCAAGATGGCCACAATCTCCTGGCCCAACTGGGAGTAAATGCTTTCTATGAACAGCAGCACCATAGGTTCAATGCGTGTAGTGTCTAGCTTCCTTGATGACTGCCACCGATGCCGCAGCTCGGAGGGCATGAACAGAGGAACCCGCTGGCTAACAGTGATCGGAGCCGCAGTCACACATTCTCCTAGTGGCAAAGGAGGGGCTTCTTTGATCTTAGGGCCACCACTGACATGGTAGGCCAGGTAAGCCATGGAAAGCAGGCAGAAAAGTATAAGA
>NC_062525.1:18789277-18831777 GCF_022655615.1 Tachysurus fulvidraco | reverse complement strand
GCAGGACAATGTTCTGTTACAGTCTGGGCTAGAAAGGTGAATAAAGAACAGAGAACTACATGTTTGTTTGTTTTTGCCTAATATATGGTGTTCAGGTCACTTTTTATTTAAAAATGTGATGTAATAAAGGTAAAGGGCAAATATTAACCATATATGCTGTACTCTATATATCGCTTGTAATTGGGATAAAGTAAACGTCTGTAAAGTGTTTTAACATAATACGTGGATACGCATTTTGTTTAATATAGCATGCAACGTTTGGGTCAACAATTTGACATTTTATCAGCCGTTCATAAAATAAATCTGGTAATCACCAGAATCCTACCTACAACTACACCATTACTATTGTCACTGCAAAGTTATCATTCATTCGTTCATTCATTTTTTACAGCTTATCCGAACTACTCGGGTCACGGGGAGCCTGTGCCTATCTCAGGCGTCATCGGGCATCAAGGCAGGATACACCCTGGATGGAGTGCCAACCCATCGCAGGGCACACACACACACACTCTCATTCACACACACACACACACACACGCACACACTACGGACAATTTTTCCAGAGATGCCAATCAACCTATCATACATGTCTTTGGCCCGGGGGAGGAAACCGGAGTACCCGGAGGAAACCCACGAGGCACGGGGAGAACATGCAAACTCCACACACACACAAGACGGAGGCGGGAATCGAACTCCCAACCCTGGAGGTGTGAGGCTAACGTGCTAACCACTAAGCCACCGTGCCCCCACAAAGTTATCAAATGATGTTATTAAAACTAGCAACTGCATCCAAATTCCTGAGACTTGGGCCCTTGGATCCTAAGAATATTAGCTCTTTGAGATGTCCCAAGGATACAAAATGTTATAGCATGTGAGAGAAAGAAGCCCTGTATCCAAAGATCAAAGTCTTTAGGTCCGCAAACCTCTAAAGTGCTTGTTGCTGATATCGCTTTGATTGTAATTGAATGGGCAAAATCCGCTTTAAAAATGCTGCTGGATTTATCTTGTACATTTAAAGTCCTTTAAAATTCTGATTCCTTTTGAACTATGAATGTGGATTAAACTGCCTCAGAGATTAGCGTGCTAAAATGTCCATACATTTAATGCCTCATCCCATAGAACTTCTCTTTACCCCCAACATAACCTTATAATGCTGAAGTCAGGAGATGTCATCCAAATGGAGGCCTTTTTTGTCTCGTGTGAAGCAAAGTTGCTCAGGGATAATCTCCCTCATTAACCATGAATAAATATTTAACAATGAAGGATTTGGGTTAAATAGTACTTCATTAGACCAAAGATCAGTTTCTGAATGGTGCCTGTGAAAAGAGAGCCAGGGATACAAAAGAGGAAAAGAAGGGGATGAAGGGGACAGCAAGGGTGAGTATTAAGTGTGAAAGAAAGAGCCACAATGTGTGTGTGAGAGAGAGAGAGAGGGAGAGGGAGGGAGAGAGAGAGTGTGTGTGAGAGAGAGAGAGCGAGCGAGAGAGAGTGAGAGAAACAGAGAGAAAGATAGGAGGGGGGAGATAGAGGGTAGGACGGAGGGAGGAAGCAAGAGAGCGAGAGCGAGCAAGAGAGAGAGCGAGAGAGAGAGAGGTTTAGTAGGTTCTATAAGAGTGAATGATGATGGCTTGGGGATGTAAGGTAGGAAGTAAGAGGCAGTATATGAATTTAACCTGGAGGTTGCAGGCTTTTGTCACTTCCTTCCCAAGCAGGATGTGTTACCATAATCTGATTCTGAATGTCAAATCATTTCCATCTCCCTCGAGAACAATGACTCCCCCTTTTGTTCATTACAGCCCAATCCTATTCACCATCACCAAACGCACAATGACTAAGCGTACTGCACTGGGGTGCATCCTCCCACCTCATGACCAGTGTTCCACTGGTATTAAAGATGAATGAATGAGAGACAATATGAGTAATGATTACAAAATACTGTCAATGATGAGCTCTATATGAACTCTGGAGTGTGTTGTAGCCTCATTATGGCATAAGAATGAAATAAAATTAAATGAAGACTATATACAGTACTATTCATCTTTTCAGAACAGAAACAGTTCACTGAGATTCTCTAGTTGAGGAGGTCGGATTATGTGTCCAACCTTAGGTCTAGTGTGCATGAGAGACCGGCCTTTCCAGAGTGCCAAAAAAAAAGCTGGTTCTGTAAAATGGCTGCCTTCCTTTATACTGTGCAGACCTAGACAGACCCTGCAAATATTTACATATGTAGGTAATATCATGTAGATATCAAACCAGATTCCATGATATAGCATTTTAAAACTGACACATCTTAGTGGCTGGCTTAGTGGTTAGCACATTTGCCTCACACCTCCAGGGTTGGGGGTTTGATTCCCACCTCCGCCTTGTGTGTGTGGAGTTTGCATGTTCTCCCCGTGCCTCGGGGGTTTCCTCCGGGTACTCCGGTTTCCTCCCCCGGTCCAAAGACATGCATGGTAGGTTGATTGGCATCTCTGGAAAAAATGTCTGTAGTGTGTGTGTGTGTGTGTGTGTGTGTGTGTGTGTGTGTGTGTGTGTGTGTGTGAGTGCCCTGCGATGGGTTGGCACTCCGTCCAGGGTGTATCCTGCCTTGATGCCCGATGGCGCCTGAGATAGGCACAGGCTCCCTGTGACCCGAGAAGTTCGGATAAGCGGTAGAAAATGAATGAATGACCGAATGACTGATCCTGGCCACACTCTCATATCCTTCTGACATCTTGTTTATTCTTATAATTGCTACAAGGACTCTTTGCATTTATGCTGTTCAGCAATCCCAGAAATTCAGTCTCAAATATAGCAACTACAACAGAAAAATCATGTGAATTAAATGCTATATCAGTATTGGTGTGTAATATAAAAATATATATATATATATATCGGTCAATCATGGCTCTATATTACACAGTTAGACTAGACTGTATTGCACAATATGAGAGAAACATGTATTATAACCTTGGAAATGATGGAGAGATGTCTCTTGAGGATCCTTTAGCAGCAGGCAATCAGATGCTCTGCCATTATGTTCACAGGCAAACCTCAGGCCAAGGTCATAGAATGCTTCAGGCTGTATTTATGGCTTTTAACACAATTTAACCACGCGCCTTCATTCCCAGTCTACTAACCATTATAGTGATTGGTCAAAGTGAAATGGCCAGTGAAGAGACCCTAGACTCTTGTCAGGTCCAGTTTAGACAACACGCTCTCTCTCTCTCACACACACGCAAACACAAACAGTTATTAAGAGCTGTCACTACCCGTTATCTGCACAGCATACTTGACAGTCTCTCTTTTTCTCTCTCCTTCTCTTTTCATAACATCTATACAGATTTAGGTTGTGAGTCCACGGTGTAAACAAAAATCAAAACAAAATTATATGAGCGAGATGGGATTGGAACCTACAGTATGTATGTGGCTTGTGACTCAGACATCCACTGTAATAGATGTGAACCCTGAAACACACCTAACCATCAAACCCACCTATGTCAGAGACACTGAAATGGAAAGACTATTAGTATAGTATATTATTAGTAAACATCAGTATTTACAGCAACAGTTCTGTGCTTGCGTCTATGCTTCAGGCTTGAAAATGTTATTTCATGATCTTTTGCTATGTTTATTGCGAATCATTCATTCATTCATTCATTCATTCATTCATTTTCTACCGCTTATCCAAACTACTCAGGTCACGGGGAGCCTGTGCCTATCTCAGGCATTATCGGGCATCAAGGCAGGATACACCCTGGATGGAGTGCCAACCCATCGCAGGGCACACACACACACTCTCATTCATTCACACACTAGGGCCAATTTTCCAGAGATGCCAATCAACCTACCATGCATGTCTTTGGACCGGGGGAGGAAACCGGAGTACCCGGAGGAAACCCCTGAGGCACGGGGAGAACATGCAAACTCCACACACACAAGGCTGAGGCGGGAATCGAACCCCCAACCCTGGAGGTGTGAGGCGTATGTGCTAACCACTAAGCCACCGTGCCCCCCTATTGCGCATCAAATACAGGATAAATATTAGAATTAATACCATAAGCTACATTTTGGGTTCTGAGAGTAGGAAAGTAAAGATAAAGGATAAAGGATGAAAAGAGTCGGTGCAATGGGAGAAACAGGGTATATGGGGAAACCGTTTGCCTTTAGAAGACTGACTACAATTCTGTGTCTTTGTGCTTCTGAATGTCACAGCCTCAACTTTATATCTCCTGACAATAGGGAGGAATGGAGGCCAGTACCGTGGTGCACCCTGGGTAATTGTTTATGCTCTAGCACTATGAGTTCTGCACAGCCTGGTACACGGTAATGAAAAGAGGAGCCGATGGCAATGATGAAATACTATAAGGAAATGAAGGAATCCTAACAGGAAATCCTCTCAGGATTCGGATACGTTATACAGTAAGACTCACCGAAAGACAAAGATACCGAATGTGCAAGGTAAATTAAACACAAGTTAGACATTTTCCCAGATTTGTTTATCACATACTGTACATATAAGGATTCCACAGACAAGAAGCCATTTCTGTGAGTGTGTTAGTCCTGGACTTTCACACGTGAGAGTTTTTAAAGCTTTTGCTTTCATAGCAACTATTTTCACCAGCCAAAAAAAAAAGACAAGCTTGTAATTCGTTACAATGTTAACAAGAGAACAAAGCCATGAAACATTCACTGTAAAATATGCTCGGAGTCTCACACTCTCTCCGAGTCCCTTAACCGCATGTGAAAGCCGGGAGCCGAACGTCTAGGAGGGAAAAACGATACCCTTACATTCCATTCAGATTCAAATTCCGTCTGCGAGGAAACCCGGAGCAACAGCATACAGTACGGCAGACTTCTAGACGTTTCATAAGACGAGGAAGAAAGAAGATGCACGATAAGAAAATAAGACAGAGAGAAAAGCCTGCTGAGAAATGCTCAAGCACAAGTGCTTATATGGGCTTTTAATAGAATCATTTTCAAAACTACGTACACCTGAAAGCAGCGTTCATCTGTTAGTGCCGGTGCAGGGCAGGATCGATGGCAGAGTTTCAGAAAGTGCACTTGGTGACAGTTTGATTACAGAAAATGATTTGGCCATAAGCTATTGTCCTCTCTTCTTCGTCTGGATGCCAACGCATCTTCTTCATTCAAAAAAATTGATTTCCTTTTGAGACAAAAGGGGTGGAGAAAGGTCCAGACTACAGCAGTACTGAATGTTAAAGAGCAGTGGGGAAAAGCCTGAAAAAAGGCCCATTATCGCAGCTCGGCTACACGAGCTGTTAGGGAGCTTTGGCCATTCAGCACACTATAAGAATTCAAATGAGAGTTTTGTTAACTGACAGTATTTGAAGGTCAGTGCTGGTAAAATGAAGTCAGAGCTGTACAGTACAGTATGTGATTCTTCTGCTCACTTTCTATACAAATAAATTAAATCGAAGTGAATATGCACTGCATTGGGGGGAAGTCCTGGCCTATTGGTTAGAGAGTTTGACTCCTAACCCTAAGGTTGTGGGTTCGAGTCTCGGGCCGGCCACGATTGAGGTGCCCTTGAGCAAGGCACCGAACCCCCCCAACTGTTCCCCAGGCGCCGCAGCATAAATGGCTGACGGTGTGTGTGTACAGTACACTGCTGTGTGTGTGTGCACTTTGGATGGGTTAAACACAGAGAACGAATTCTGAGTACGGGTCACCGTACTTAGCCGTATGTCACTTTCACTATTAAACTGTTTTCTGTTCAAATGACCCCTTACCTAATTTTTTACATGGTCTGTCAATGAGCATAAGTTATGCACTTCTATTCATTCGATTAATATAACCAGTACTGTTAATAGCACTCTGTAGTTCATAGTTGCAGCAGGTATGTACTGTAGCATTGCCACCTTACAGCTCCAGGGTGTCCAGTTCAAACCTGATCTCAGCTTCCGTCTCTGCCCTTTTTTCTGCAGACCTCCCTGTGTCCATGTGTGTTTCCTCTGGGTTCTCCTGTTTCCTCATACATCCTAAAAACATGCTGATATTTAGACTGGAAGATAAACTGCACCTTGTTGTGAGTACCACTCTACCATGGCTCGGACCAGGCTAAAGCAGTTAATGAAGATGACGTTAATGATCATGGTCATGCCACACGATACAGACAGAAATACAGTAGCATGCTGAAATTATATTTACTACAAATTGTCGTTACAATATGCGTAAAACAAACTATTGAATCTGTGATGCGACTGACCTGAATATTCATTTGACCAAATTTCTGTTTAGTGTCCTAAAACACACCAGTGATACGATTTATGAAAACATGTACGGCTTACACACGATCTCCCTGATGGGCAAAGATGGCCAAAAATGAGCTCCCATTGTTTACAGGGGATTGTTTACAGGCTTTCATTTCCAGAAGCTAAACATCATCATATTAAACAACATAGTTATTTATAGGATATTTATAAAATCTAATATTTCTAAATGCTTATCTATAAGCACATATATATGTGATAATGCTAAAAGTACAGATACATCCATACAGTTGTATTGTCTGCTTCTCTGGGGAATACAAAGGCTGTACAGGTCCAGCTGGCCATGATTATGTATCACACTGGCGAGAACAAGGGGTCCTACTGACTTAGGGATGGTTCGATATTGGTGCCGGAAGCGTCAGTCAAAAAATACTGCAGTGGCGAATCTTTTGGAAAGAACAATAGGAACCATTTAGATTTACTGTATAGGACAGACGATGGTAAATAGGCTTGGACATTGTGGTCAAACTTACATATTCGTGATGCTCATGCATTAGTGTGACGGAAATGTAAGGAAACAACAGACGAGCAACTAAAAATGTCACTGCAGGATGTGATCACTGTCAGCAAGAACAGTGCATCCACAACTGTGGAAATGGCAGAAAAAAAGTGTTATTATGAGATGAATCATCCTTCACCATTCTCCTGACAAGTGGGTGAGTAGCTGGTACAAGCCTGAGTGCTTGACTCCTACAGTGAGGGGGTACAGTGGCTCTATTATTCTGTGAAGGGCATGTATTTATGCTGGCATGATCAGGGTCCGTATACCCCCTTAAAACCAAATGCATTACAAGTGTTGTGTGTAGCATCACATCGTATGTCACTCCAAGACCTTATTTAATTCCATTAAAAAATTTTTTTTTAGATGTTTTAATCCACGATGGCAGACCAAATTCATGTCCACACGGCCCTTGTTTTATATTTAGTGTTGTTTTTTTTTGCATGAGTGAAATCCATTAAAATCTCAAAACCACACTTTCTATAAGCAGTGTATTTTATTTTAAATAATTAAAAAAGTACTGGGGCACGGTGGCTTAGTGGTTAGCACGTTGGGGGTTCGATTCCCGTCTCCGCCTTGTGTGTGTGGAGTTTGCATTTTCTCCCCGTGCCTCGGGGGTTTCCTCCGGGTACTCCGGTTTCCTCCCCCGGTCCAAAGACATCCATGGTAGGTTGAATGGCATCTCTGGAAAATTGTCTGTAGTGTGTGAGTGTGTGAGTGATTGAGAGTGTGTGTGTGTGTGTGTGCCCTGTCGTGGGTTGGCACTCCGTCCAGGGTGTATCCTGCCTCGATGCCCGATGACGCCTGAGATAGGCACAGGCTCCCCGTGACCCGAGGTAGTTCGGATAAGCGGTAGAACATGTCTCAGTATGTCTCTACAGAACTGTATGTATTTTAGACACACTATTAGGAAACTGACCATGTAAATGTGATGGAAATCGAAGAGCACAAAACCTTCATCACAATGGTGGACCATCCATAATGAAATCTATATTAAATGCTAAATAGCTTCTGGGTAAAGACTATAAAGCCCCCCACTGTGGATGACTTTGATCGCCGTGCTACTGTCAGGGTCTGAAGACAGCAAGACAGCAAACACAATATGTCCTTAAGGTATTTTATTCATCAAGAGAAGTGTCATGTGCAAAGGTTGATGAGCAACCCAAGAGACTTCTCAAAATTGATGTGTTCCAGTGTGAGATGACTTTTGCCACAGGGGTGGAAGAGAAATACTGACAATTTGACCATACTACTGTATAAATGCTTTTATGTTAGCAATGTTTAGAAAAATGATTTAGACAGTAGTGTATAGTGAAATATACAGTATAGCATGTATTCTTCTGTACACAGCCAAGCAGGACTTTAAAACTGCTCAAGGTTAAGATGTTTGACATAAACTGTAAACCATGATATAAAAAAAAAACATTCAGCTGACCTGAAGTACCACTTTCCCTATCAGCTGGATTAGACTGTAATGTAACCGTGCATGCGGCAAGACCTCAAATCACGGGAGACAAGAAAAGCCTCACTGTAAGCTTTATGATGAGAAGAACAAAGGCTAGACACTGTTGCACCTGTCAGCTCAGAGTCTGATGGAGGCTCGGGTTATGCTCCACTCTGCACAGCTCACTTACACAGTCAGCTCAGCAAACATTAACCAATTCGTACCGTCGTCTCTGCAGCAAGCACTGACCGGTGAGGTGAGCTTTATGTCCTGATAACTACTGCTACAGTTTAGTAGTTTAGTTTGTGCTAAGAGCATGATTTAAAAAAAAATAATTAAAAATTGGCTCAGTATCCCAAACATGAATGTTTATCACAGGTATTCAAGACTATAATATCTTCTCATTTTTATTCTCCAAAAATAACCTTATACATTCCTTCAGGTGCATACTACACTATAAACAGTGACAGAAAAGCTTTTTTGACTATTTATCATATATTTAATATGCCACAGCACCCAAAATGTAACGCTGTCTCTATGGAAACGGACAGGAATCAAGCGCGTCTCAGTTCTTAGTCGAGCCTGACACTTATCAGCCAATCAAAAAAAAAGAGGCTACACAATAGCCAATCAGAAAATAGCACTATCTGGGTAAGATTTAACGCAACAACCAACTAAAAAAAAAAACATTCATTAGCGAGGATATTTTCGATGGTCGGTTTGAAAAAAAACAAACCTCGACACGAAACAGCTCGTCTCTGGACGGGACATTGTCCTCAATCATGACCCTAAAAATGTCTGCGCTTGTGTCGAACTGTTTTAAATGGGATCAACATTACAAATGATAAAGGAGTCCAAAAGGCAACAAACACTTACAATAAACAACACCAGTCATAATCTCTCTCTCTCTCTCACACTCACTCACACACACACACACACACAAATTACTCACTCACTCTCACTCATTTTCACAAGGCGGAGGCGGGAATCGAACCCCGACCCTGGAGGTGTGAGGCGAACGTGCTACCCACTAAGCCACCGTGCCCCACACACACAAATTAATAAATGGAAATTAAACAAATACTTTGTATTTGGTTAAATTGCGGTCAGTGTTTTTTTAGGTTTTTTTGGGGGGGGTAGGAGAAGAGAAGTGATTCGGGGGGTGGGGGTGTTGGTGTTGGAGGTGTCCCGCTTGCCTGTCTTCAAAACTCGACAGCCCTGTATAAATATCTGACAATAAAGTCTAACCTTCAGTGAGATTCATTAGTAGAAATGTCTACTTGAAGCCAGTCTCATGGCTTGACTTTGGTTAAATCTCTATGAACTTTTACAAACTCTCCCACACTGCCTTCCTTCACTTTATCTGCTGTCACTGATTCGTGTCTGTAGAGAATTTGTTAACAGTGCATACACTGTGCAAAAGGCCAAACAGTCCCTGCCCTCCCATTTCACTCTGTGTACACTAGAGTAATGACTCCTGCTGAGACTGAAGGGACATGTTCACCGAATGCCGCTCGCTGCCCACTTCTGTAGCAGGAACACGACCCATTTATCCAACTTTCCCTCGGATAATAACTGTAGAGTCCGGTGTGATGTGTGTTACCGTAACATCGGCCTAAGCGATTGCTATTAATGCAAGAGTTAAAAGTTGATTGAAAGGATAGCTGACATCCAGCACTCTAGTTCAATGAACTATTTATTCACCTTAAAGCTGATGTGACATTTAGGTCGATATTAACCCTCCCTTTTAAATTAACTGTACAAACTGAACCAGGGAAAAATTGAGGATGAGCATGACATAAGTGAGGATTGATGCTAACACATTACTGGCATCGCTGGAGCAGCTTAAGTCTGTCTCCATGACAACACTGAGAAGGGTGCTCCAGCAGCAGAGCACTAGGGGTTCTCCATCTTTTTGAAATATCGGAACATTTAATGTTACCGAAGGGAAACACGTACAAAATCAATCCGATCTATTCGGAATGCATTTCTTCTTTGTGTTCATATCTAGAGTTATTGAAGTGGATTATTACCGACAATGACCCCTGCCGTCTAGAGAACAAGAGACACGATAGATATGGTCACATCCAATACGCCTGAATCTAATGAGAATATTAACTGAGGCGAAAGCACACAAAGGCCAATGGTAATGAGTCACATGCACTAAAATGTGTTTGTTCAGCAAACCTTTAGCTTCAACCTTTTTCAGGATGAATTTTTAGCCGAGGATTTCACACTAGCACATCTGCCAAGGTGTGAACTACTGTACTTTTGTTTTTCTTTTCTTTTTTTGTCTTTAAACTTTGTTCTAAACATCTGTCCTAAAACAGCTGGTCTCTAAATCTCACTGTACGTTCTGCTTTTTGAAGCTGATTGAACAAATATATACACAAACGCCGGCCACTTTCACAGGAACAATGGCGTGGTTGCTGGAGGATTGCAGATGTTTGGAGTATTTTAGTCACTGCTGATTATCTGATATTTCACACATGACGTGGCGTTTACACCGAATGCTCCTGCTGCTGAAGTGATAATATTTTATGCCACAAAACCCAAGGGGTCCCAAAATGGTTCCACGAACATGACTATGAGTTCAGTGACCTTGAGTGGCTTCCTCCGTTACCATATCTGATACGGTAGAGCAATATGAAATTAACTACAGCAGGAGAGTCTGAGGACGAATGTAGAGTAGACAATTCTGTATCGATTGTGTGATAAAATTATGTTGCTATGGAACAGAATCTCAAGGGAATGTGTCCAACACCAAAAACTGCTGAGACCTAAAGGGTAAGTGTGGTTGTTTAGATTAGATTAGATTAGATTAGAATAGATAGATAGATAGATAGATAGATAGATAGATAGATAGATAGATAGATAGATAGATAGATAGATAGACAGACAGACAGACAGACAGACAGACAGACAGACAGACAGACAGACAGACAGATAGATAGATAGATAGATAGATAGATAGATAGATAGATAGATAGATAGATTTAGATGGATAGATACTGTAGATAGATAGATAGATAGATAGATAGATAGATAGACAGACAGACAGACAGACAGACAGACAGACAGACAGACAGACAGACAGACAGATAGATAGATAGATAGACAGATAGATAGATAGATAGATTTAGATGGATAGATACTGTAGATAGATAGATAGATAGATAGATAGATAGATAGATAGATAGATAGATAGATAGATAGACAGACAGACAGACAGACAGACAGACAGACAGACAGATAGATAGATAGACAGACAGACAGACAGACAGACAGACAGACAGACAGACAGATAGATAGATAGATAGATAGATAGATAGATACTGTAGATAGATAGATAGATAGATAGATAGATAGATAGATAGATAGATAGATAGATAGATAGATAGATAGACAGACAGACAGACAGACAGACAGACAGACAGATAGATAGATAGATAGATAGATAGATAGATAGATAGATAGATAGATAGATAGATACTGTAGATAGATAGATAGATAGATAGATAGATAGATAGATAGATAGATAGATAGATAGATAGATAGATAGATAGATAGATAGACGGACGGACGGACGGACGGACGGACGGACGGACGGACGGACGGACGGACGGACGGACAGACAGATAGATACTGTAGATAGATAGATAGATAGATAGATAGATAGATAGACAGACAGACAGACAGACAGACAGACAGACAGACAGACAGACAGATAGATAGATAGATAGATAGATAGATAGATAGATACTGTAGATAGATAGACAGACAGACAGACAGACAGACAGATAGATAGATAGACAGACAGACAGACAGACAGACAGACAGACAGACAGACAGACAGATAGATAGATAGATAGATAGATAGATAGATAGATAGATACTGTAGATAGATAGATAGATAGATAGATAGATAGATAGATAGATAGATAGATAGATAGATAGATAGATAGATAGATAGACAGACAGACAGACAGACAGACAGACAGATAGATAGATAGATAGATAGATAGATAGATAGATACTGTAGATAGATAGATAGATAGATAGATAGATAGATAGATAGATAGATAGATAGATAGATAGATAGATAGATAGACAGACAGACAGACGGACGGACGGACGGACGGACGGACGGACGGACGGACGGACGGACAGACAGATAGATACTGTAGATAGATAGATAGATAGATAGATAGATAGATAGATAGATAGATAGATAGATAGATAGATAGATAGATAGATAGATAGATAGATAGACGGACGGACGGACGGACGGACAGACAGATAGATACTAAATGCTAAAACAGAATTAAATTTGCAAGCTGAAACCCATTCAGTGCACTTATCATGGACCATAACATCACTTCTCTATTAGATCTGTGGGACTAGATACAGTAAGTTCATGACAAACCTGGAGAAATAGAGGTAACCATCCTGCAAAGCCTCCAAGCAAGGATAATAAAATAAGAACTTTTCAGTTGAACAAGTCTATCCATCAATCGAAATACACAATTAGTATTGTTCTATCTTGTGAGGTTTACCACAACATATTAAAAATGTTAACAAGTGTAGGAAAATAGCATTGTACATCTGTACATACAGATAATAACAGTCTATATTTACATTGTCTATCTGCTACATGCTAGTTTGTTTTTCTTTAAACTGGGTTTTTACTTACAGTGTGTGTGTGTGTAATATTGAATATGACAATAAATGCTTCTTCTTTTTTTTTTAAATCTAAATTTAAAATCCATCTAATGAAAAATGGGTAAAACTAAAGAGAGGATAGTAGAAAGCAGTCCAACAGAAAATAACTAAAGCTAGGAAATGAAAAAAAGAGCAATGATGCATCAAAATCTGTCATTTGTCAGCTTCAAAATGACACTCATAGCAATGGTTATTACCACATTGCTATTCACAGCTGTACACATACATAAATAGCTGCGGACAAAATCTTAACAACAGCCGTCGGTCCACTAAACACACATGCATCATACTGGGTGTTAATTAATGTTTCAATCTGCGAACCGTACAAGAGTTACACTTCCGTAGTATTCGGAAATAGAGACGGTTAAGAAATACAGACATGCTTTAAAATGATACCATCTACCCAGACGTTCAGCATGAAAATAAACAGAAATTCACTTCTTTTAAAGTATCTCTTGCCCAAATCCAGCACATTAGCGTTTAATAAAATCCCCTAGTGCTCTTTGAAGAGGAATCTGAAGAGGCTGATTCCCTTCATCAGTAACGATTGAAAATCTTGGCTCACCTGTCTCCGACTGCAATATCTCACACTCCCCCAAGTCCTCGATGCACAAAATCACAGAGGCTTAGTGCTCTTAATTGCACTCTCTATTACTTAACAAGAATTGCTTATCAGTAGGAATGCACTGCAATTATTTTTTATCAAGGTGAGCTTGACTCAGTGACTAATAATACACTTGGTCTCTGCTCTCGAAGACAGACACAACAATCTCTTTAGAAAGCACAAGTCAGACTGATTGGTATGATTCACTCGCCATGTGCTTGAGCTGATTGGCCTTATTTTACTGATTATGAATTGCAGGAAGGAAATCAAGATATATTCTCATAAATCTGTCAAATAGACTCTGTAGGGTTTTATGGCTTTGGTGCACACACACACACACACACACGCTTCACTCTATACTATTATTACAAACATTCACATACGGTCTTAGGTCACGGATATATCTAGCTTTTTAATATAAGGAATGCATTCAGAATTGTATGAACGGCATCTAAGGTACGTATCAGCATGGTGTCCGTGTACCTGTACCATATTTGCATTATTTATGCTAGTATCCCAGCTAGTGCACTAGAGTGTATAAGCCAATCAGTAGGTCAATACCGATTTCCATTCCCTGCACAACAGGGTGTGAACATGAACAGTGAACTGATTTCCATAAAGTACATCCACACTCCATGTAGAAGCATGTGACTGTAACTGGATTCCACATTTCTACATAAACTCAGACACTTCCTTTCTCAGTTTGACAAGCTAATTTTGCTAATGTTTCACACAGGTACACACATTAGCCCACTGCCAGTATCAGCAAATTACTACATAATCAGAGGATACATGCTAATAGTGATCTCTGCTCTCAAAGTGTGAGCTGTTTCAAGCTATAATTGTGACCGGAAATAATAAAGATTCAGTAATGGGTTGATAAAGAATTTGACAAAAGAATTTTTTCTGATTGGGGGCACAGTGGCTTAGTGGTTAGCACTACCCTCACACCTCCAGGGTTAGGGGTTTGATTCCCGCCTCCGCCTCGTGTGTGTGGAGTTTGCATGTTCTCCCCGTGCCTCGGGGGTTTCCTCCGGGTACTCCGGTTTCCTCCCCCGGTCCAAAGACATGCATGGAAGGTTGACTGGCATCTCTGGAAAATTGTCCGTAGTGTGTGAGTGTGTGAGTGAAAGAGAGTGTGTGTGTGCCCTGCGATGGGTTGGCACTCCATCCAGGGTGTATCCTGCCTCGATGCCCGATGACGCCTGAGATAGGCACAGGCTCCACGTGACCCGAGAGGTTCGGATAAGCGGTAGAAAATTAATGAATGAAAGAATGAATTTTTTCTGATATTAGTTTGGACTGGAGGCAGATCTGTTTATTTTAGAAATACTGGACTAAAGTGATTACATTGCCAAGGGCACCGAAACTCTGTGCTGTTTTTAACATTGGTCCTAAATGTTCAGTAAGTTTCAGAAATATTGGCAACCCTCATGGAATACAAAAACAAATAAATCAAATCAAATGAGTGATACTTTAGGAATAATAAGTATTTTAGCACAATAGATTTTCACACCTAAAAAAACAAGTGGTGCAAAACACCTAATACAGAATGCCCCAACAAATAAGAAATGCTGCCTCATTTGTTAAGAATAATTTCTGTAATTTGTTAGAGAATTGGAGTGGAAAATTGGAGTAGTAAGGTCTTGTAGACTGCTCATGGATACAATTCTGTACAATTCTTATAGACTTCAAACTCAATTTGATACTTTTACAAAACTTTTATATTGTGTCCCTGGTTGTGCTTCTAGTTCATTTTTTAACCAGCCAACCAACCAACCAGCCAACCAACCAACCAACCAACCAACCTACCTACCTAAATACCTACCTACCTACCTACCTACCTACCTACCTACCGACCGACCGACCGACCGACCGACCGACCGACCGACCGACCGACCGACAGGACTATAAGCCACAACTTTTTTCAGAAGCTTTGAACCTTAAACGATGACATGGCTAATATATGGATTTTTTCCTGCTTTCAAAAAAACAAACAAAAAAAAAAAAAACACATTCTGGGACATGACCATTTTTTTGGCGGCATGAAGCTTTCATTAAACCAATTAAATTGCCGAATGGGTTAAAGGTACGGTCTTCGATGTTTGAGAAATGGTTCAGAAAACTGAGTCGGGATAACAAACAAAAAATCAAAACAAAGATCTAAACAAACGTGTAGCCAGAAAGGGGTGGATCTTGTCGGAGAGAGTGTTCTGTGCGCATGTGTGACATTAGCAGGAAGCGGTTTTAACATTGACATGGAGGATAAAAACAAAGCAAGAAAGTGTTATTTGTGTAGTAACAGCGTTTAGATCAGGAGTTATTGACTCGGGAAACTCCAATCTGTGAATATGTGGCCAACTTCCTGCTCCTTCTGTTCTCTCCAGCGCTGGAAAGCTGCTCCTATATTAACACGTCCTACTTCTTGCCTTATCGTAAGTCTTTCTTCGCTTTCTTTCTTTGTTTTTATCCTCCATGTCAATGTTAAAACCACTTTCTGCTAATGTCACACATGCGCACTGAACACTCTCTCCGCCGCATATTGACAAGCCCCGCCCCTTTCTGCTCATTGGCTACACGTTTGTTTTGTTTTTTTAATCTTTTTTAAAAAAAAATTAAAGACCCTGCCTTTAACTCCAACACCGAAGGAGATGACTTCAGTGGTTTCAGTGCACAGGAAGATAGTGACCAATGACTTTCATGGTAGGCTACTGTTTACTGCTAATTTTTAATTTTTTGTTAAAGCCTATTTATTTTTCTTACAAGCCGTGTTTCGTTAAAGCCTGTGTAAAGGTCATTTGTTTCAATTTACCTGTAGGCACCAGCGGCTTATAGACATGTGCGGCTTATTAATGTTCAAAATAATAATTTTTTAAAAATTCAGTGGGTGAGGCTTATATTCAGGTGCGCTCAATAGGAAATTACGGTACACATAATCACAGTGTTTAATGTTTTTTTTTTTTTCAATGAAGCTTGCAATTCATGTGTGAATTTCTGAGCATACTGTAATAGATGCTAATATATTTCTGACTAACGTTTAGATTAAAATAGTCTGAGCTGAATGCTTCAACCCTGCAGCACTCATTTACACGCAGTCCAAATTAACACGTGTGATGGAGTGTTGAGTGTGTGGACCAGTGGGCCACACTGAATGTTTAGTTCAAGAAGCAATCTGAAATGCAATTTAATGTTTGAAACCCCAAGTCCAAATATACCTTGATACATTTACCTCAAAGAAGCATCTCACACAGATCTGCTTGTGTGGACTGTGTGTCATGTAGTTCCAACCCAACTAAATTACCACCACAGGTCCACACTGGTGGCTTGCAAACACACATGGATGGGCAATATAAAAACAACAACTGGCTTCGGGTGGAGAAAAAAACACCCTCGACACCCTCTGCGGATCCAGAACACTCTGAGATGCTTTAATATTTGCTCAAATATTTAGAGATTTGGGCTGAAATCAAATTTAGCTGAAATGAGCAAACAGTGTTTAGGTCTTGGGCACAAGCTGAGCTCTGACTGAGTATGGCCTGTCCGATCTCTGGCCGAACGTTAGACTTTAATGCTCCTGATACAAAAATATATGGGACAGAACACAAACTGGAAAGATTTGTATACTGTACTGTACCTTTATTCCAACTGAAGCCACTACAAAGGAATTGATGTTCAAATGGTTATCGTGAATCTATAATTAAATAATAGGCTAATTAAATATCAATCCAATTGAAAGCACACCCAAATTCAATTTAGGCCTCCAAGCCTTTAGGTTTAATCAAAGATCATTGGCTATTAGCAGACAATCAAAGAGAAGGTCAATATCGGAGACAATGAGACTGTCAGCGTCTGTCTGTCATAGCCTGCAGGCCCAAATGCTCCACATACACATGGCAGCCCTAATGGGTGAGTTAAAAGGCTAAGCATTAGATCAATATGATATATGCAACCTTTTTGTGCTTCAGGTCAACTAACACACGCTTTAAAAAACAACGATCTTACCAGAATTAGCATTGGACAAATCTGATAAGTAATTAACAGAACATGCCATTACGGGAAAAATAATCAACGACAGGACGGTGTGATTTCTACCCTAATTTTATTTTGTTAACAATTAGAGCCAATAAATATTTTTTTTATTAAAGAATGACATTTGCATTGTATCCATTTACAGTTATATATTTGACACTTTTAATATCGTGGATCGTCTGTGAAATATGTATATCACTTAGGTAGGATTGCAAAGGGGCGGAAAGTTTCCGGTAAATTTCCGGAAACTTTCCACCGGAACTTAATCTGGGGAATTTTGGGAATATTCCAAATTGGAAACTTTATGGAAATTTATAGGAATTTACAGGAATGTATGGGAATTATTTGTAAATATTATAGGGAAATGTATATAAACTATATCATATACAAACATAAATAAACTTTTTTTTGGTCATAAGCAGACATAAACTTTATCATTGTAATAAATATATTTCCCTATGATTGCTGTAAAATGAAAGCATCCCTCACTCTTGTGCTTCTAAAAAAGTCCCAATCAAAATGTAAAATGAAGCATTTTTTTCTCAAAGGTTTCTGCTTCTGTGGTAGTCAAGGCCTGGAAAATGGAGGTGAATCCCCCCCTTAAGTGATATATGGAGGATTTATTTTTTTTATTTCAGGGGGGAGTGGGTGTGTCATCAAATTATCTGTGCATGTGGTAACACTCCTAATTTACTGCTTATTAAGAGTTAGTAAGGTAGTTATGAAGTTTAGGTATTGGATACAATTAAGAATGTAGAATAAGGTAATGCAGAATAAGGCATTAATATGTGTTTAATAAGTACTAATAAATAGCCAATATTCTATTAATATTCATGCTAATAAGCAACTAGTTAAATGACCCTAAAATAAAGTGTTACTGTGCATGTTATGGAAGAATGCAAGTACATGGAAGGGGTTTGGCCTCAATGGCCCTCCAGTAAGCAGTGTGCTGTGTGCAAGTGACCGAGGAATGCGGGGTACAAATTCAACTTAAATTGCATAAAATCTTGTTGTTTTAAACAAAATTATACTGCAAATTTTTTTTAACTACATTTAGGTTCCTTGTGTCCTGCCTTGATGCCCGATGACGCCTGAGATAGGCACAGGCTCCCCGGGACCCGAGGTAGTTCGGATAAAGCGGTAGAAAATGAATGAATGAATGAATGAATGAATGAAGGTTCCTTGTTATAGGCAACTCTGCATTTTTTTAAAAAATTCCCAGTTTATTCCCATTAATTCCCATATATTCCTGTTAATTCCCATATATTCCCATTAATTCCCATTAATTCCCATATATTCCTGTTAATTCCCATATATTCCCATTAATTCCCATATATTTCTGTTAATTCCCATATATTCCCATTAATTCCCATATATTCCCGTTAATTCCCATATATTCCCGTTAATTCCCATATATTCCCATTAATTCCCATATATTCCTGTTAATTCCCATGGAAAGTTTCCAACCTTGAAAATTCCCGGTATTTTGCAACCCTACACTTACAGTAGGTCATAACAGCTATAAAGAGTCATCCCTTTGAAGTCAAACAGAAACCACTAGAGTGCTTTGTTCTGAATGGTTTCCCATGCCAGCAATATAAAGAAATTACTCTTTGCATTTACATTTATTTCATGATATACAACTAAGCACCAGAGGGTCCTAGTGGCCTCGCTCAGGAGCCCAGCGGTGTCAGCTTGGAGATCCTGGGATTTGAATTCACAACCTTCTGATTTTCTCTTCCTCTTACTGAATATAAAAACACATATTTGGATATAAACCTGTACAGGAACTTATCTAAGAGCTGTGCTGAAATTCGAAATCATGTTCTTCTTGATCAGAATCGAGAATTCAACAGTGTTGTGGCTTAAAAAGGTTTATTTTGAATGCCGTCTGTGTTTCTGTGTTTCTGTCTCACTGACATGTTTCCTCCTTTATGATGAAAGGATGCTTCGGGTGTGCTGGTGTATGGAGCACAGTGAAGGCTTTCTCACCTGAGTAAACAGTGCTTGCAAGGCAACTCTGTCAGAACAGCATATGGTTCATAAACATTATTTACAGAGCTTTGGATCTACTACACAGGGAATTTTCCAAAATAGGTCTCACCCAAACACCACTGCACAAACGAGTACAAAACAATGACGTGCCATAGTTCTTTCATCGTCGACTCGACATGCGACAATGAATGAAATGAGTTTGTTTGAAACTGAGATGTAAACATGCACCTGGTGTAGTTTTTCCCACAGAACTCCGAGATGTGTGTCAGATCTTAACCCAAAACATGGCACAACTAGTTCATTCATCTATAATTCAATGCTGCACATACTGTACTCTATACTCTGGTAGAAATAAAATGAATTATATTATCAGACTGTGTTACAAATAAGGCTTGGTGTCAATCATTTCAGCATTTCCTCTTATCTAATATAAACTTAGAATGAAGTTAAAAAAAAAGCCATTACACAGTTTCTAAGCAGCTTTTCCCATTTTATCCATTATCACTCCCAGTAGGAGCACAGCAGGACACGAGGCTGCGACGACAAAATATCTGCTGGAGAATCCGCTCCCAAAAGCGCACGATGACATCGCCTGACTTACTGTATGATGAAATCTATCTTTTATTTCTGCAGAAAACAGAGATTGTGATCGTTTATATGTAACACAGAAACTTGTACTTGACATTCATCCTTGATGATAAACTACAGAGAAAGCAGGATCACAAACTGTAAGTAAAAAACTGTCAGGCAGTTTGTGTGTGTGTGTGTGTGTGTGTGTGTGTGTGTGTGTGTGTGTGTGTGTGTGTGTGTGTGTGTGTGTGTGTGTAAAGGAAAAGACGAAAAGAAAAAAAACATGCTGCAGCTTGTCGGCCTCAATGAGCCTTAACACTCCATGTAGTACACACACTCTTTCTTTACCGACTCTTCCCACTCTTCCTCTACTTCCCTTCCTTCTCCACATCAGCTCCTATATATACACACCTTAATATGGTGTGACACGCAACACACACTTACTGTCTGTCCATACAGAAGTTACTAATCCCATGCTCATGGCTGGTAAGAAACTTTTGGGAAGAAAACAACAAAGAATCTCCTCTCTCTCTCTCTCTCTCTCTCTCTCTCTCTCTCTCTCTCTCTCTCTCTCTCTCTCTGTACTGTAGCATTTACTGTAACAAACATACAGCTCATGGCGTCATGTCTGCTAAAAGAGGACACTGACTAATTGCCACGTGTGAAGGGCATTTCTCATTATTAAATTATTAAATTTTCGTTATTATACATAATTCAAAGACACAATAAAAACAGAACTGAAATGGAGCCGTATATAGTTGCGTTTGCCTTCATCTCCGATCTCTGTAGAAATCTATGAAGAGGAGAAGCAGTGAAGAAAAGAGGAGAGTGTGTTAGTGAGCGACGACGCAGCTCTCACCATGTGTCTATTGAGTACACCTCACACTGATGGAACGAATTACGCAAATCACAAAGCTATTTTTAACATGCATCCATTGTCTGAAAAAAAAAAGAAAAAAAAAAAGAAAGAAAAGAGAAATACCTGGACATAAAATATCAGAGAGGAACAATAAGGAGCAAGTGAACTGCGTCAGAAACACCTTTTTTTTTCAACATATAGACGATTTGCTTAAATTCAAATGATATGGTTGAGTCTAAAGGCACACAAATACTGTGTGTTACCACCCACACGCTTATCATTGAAATTAAAAGGACAGCTTCACCATAGCAACACAGCAAGCATCCCCACTCACCAGTCTTTCCATTACAGAAAACTCCCACACACACACCTGTCCCAGATCACCTCTGGTCCCACACTCTTCCTTCTAATTTGAATGTGGGAAGAGAGAAGCACTGAGCTTCCATTAAATCTGTAAAAACACACTATTTACGCAGGTTCTGTTCGGAGAAGCCCCTCAGGAGTCCTTCTGATTAAAAACAGAGAACACAATAAGCCATTAAGTTCCAACCGGTTATTCTTCATACGGTACGCAGATAGAGCTTAATCGTCCTCTATACACATACAGTACACACTAGCAACTGCAAAGTCGTTGACAGGCAAAGATTTCCAAACGGACGTCCTATACACAGAACGTGTAACTCAAACTAAATGCACGCACATGCTGGTGACGTCTGGGTAATATAAACGATAAGTGTGTGTGGCCTATCAAAGAGTAACAGATATCTAAGGTTGATATCTAAGGACAAGATATCTAAGGACAAGATGTTTGACCTTTTTCGTGTTCGTCTATGGTAACCGTTTTGTCCTGGTCTGACAAGAGGACACAATCAATCTTTCAGGAATTTTTAATTTTTTTAAATCGAGGAAAAAAAACTTATGGGAACACACGAGATAGTAAATGAGATTTCATGAGCATTAATAAAAAAAAAAAAACAGACAGTAATTGTTGTCGTCTTTTAAACGTTCCTGAAACGTTAGATCGTAAGATAGAAAAATACATAGATCCATGTCATGGATGTCATGTCATGTCATGTCATGTCATGTCATGGATGTGGTGGCCTAGTGGTTATGGTTGAGCTACCAGTCGGAAGGTTGTGAGTTCGATTCCTACATCCACCAAGCTGCCACTGCTGGGCCCCTGAGCAAGGCCCTTAACCCTCGATTGCTCAGTTGTATAAAATGAGATAAAAATGTAAGTCACTCTGGATAAAGGTGTCTGCTAAATGCTGTAAATGTCATGACTGGATTAGGGAATCATGCATTCGTCTGTTTTTTAAAAATCTGTACTCTTCTTTCATGTTTCTAGTTTCTGCAAAGACCACAATTAAGACCATATGATTATTAAACGTACTGTAAGCATGGCTACACTGAGTAACTCAAGTCAAGTACCCTTTTAGATGAATAAAACTGCAGAGAGACAAAGACCAAGACATAGGAAACATGAAAGCGAGAGAGTGAAGCTTGACATTATGCGCCGAAGGTTTTTCACTGAGGAAACAATGCTCTGTGCCAGACATTTTAACAAGTCTGCAGTCTACCCAGCTGACGTATAAAGTGACAGAGCTTATGGAAACCAAGTTGATGTGGTATGAGCAGATGAGGTCTATTATATATTAAGTAGTGTGAACAGAATGCTGACACAAGCATGGCTTCTCAGGAAAATTCTTAAGAGTTATAAAAATAGTCCCTTCCCTCAGTGATCTAGTCTCCTACCCCTGCCGGGTCGGAAAGCTATTTCACCACTGCCTCCTAAACTAATCATATCATGAGGTCATACTTTGGATCAATTTTTTGTTATGCAAGAAATGAGCCTTTCTCAGTGCGCAAATGAAATACATTAACAGAGTATGTACTCGATGCAGAGATAGCGGTTCCAGTCATCGTTTAATTGCTGGCGTTTGATAAACAGTTTGTTCAAAGCAGGCAAAACATCATACACATATCATGCCCAACTAGGCCATAAGTAATTAGTAGGAAAAAGTGAGCAATTAGTATCATTAAAAATGAAGAACCCCATCATTTCCTAGCCTTCGGGAGTTTTTTTTTCAGAAATGTCTGGATGCGCTACATGATCTTCTTTGGAAATGAGCAGGAGACGAATCGGATTTTCTGTAATCACATAATAGCTTCCAGGAACTGTGAGTGAGTATTAAAAGCCAATCTCCTTTCGGAACCAAAAGATGACTTTCCCTCGGATATTTACCTCTACCCGGCGGAGCTTTCCAAAATCTCCATCAACTAAAATTACAGGCAAGATTTTGGTTATTAAATAAAGACATTTTATTAGTTTTAATGCTACGTTACCTTGAAATCCAAACAACCAGCACTTTACACACTCACACTTGTGCACACACACATTAAATGACTTACCTTTGCTTTTAAGGGAAGTGCTGACCTGATATCATCTGCAGGAGAAAAGAAAAAGAAAAAGTAGTTTTTGTTAGGTACATAGATTGAAATTTGTTGTGTTGTACGTAATTAATGACAGATAAATATATGGCATGCGTTGTCAAGGAAAAATCAAGCATCGCGTTAGTTCTGGCAGGCCACGTCATCGAGCGTGCATCAGCTGTCAATCAGCTGTCCACGACGCGCTCCAATCCGGTTACGACATCCATATTACCCGACCATTTAAATTCTCATTCGTAGGGGTGTCTATTCTATTTTCTAGTCGCTGCGCGTGGACGGGCGCGTGGATTCTTGCCCAGAACAGAACCACACCGCCAACATTAACTGTATGCATATCATCTAATAAATTCCCTTGTGACAAAGTGGTCCTGACAGAAAGATGAATATAAGTGTTTAATAGATTATTAATAGCAATTTTCAACTGGACATGTGGCCTAGAATCTGTATTTCATTATTGAAGATTAAGTTTTAGGCAAATTGTCTGTAAAGTCGTGCTTCACGCTTCTTTTTTTTTTTTTTTTTTTTTTTTAGTAAATCTGTAGAAAATAAAATGCCTATGAACTACAGTATCAACTATTACCGATTCAGTTTCAGCATCCTTCTTCCATGATTGAGAAACAAAGGGAAACATTTCAAAATAAATCCATCATCAAGCACCGTTAGCTCAATACCTGTACTGAATCACTGCTGCTGAACACAGTGTATCCTCCATCAACATCACAACTACTTCATTACGAACAAAATTCCTACTAACACACTCCAGTGGCCACTGCTTAATGTTACAGGTCAAAAGAAGCATCTCAAAACATGTCAGTCAAGAGGGGTTAGCAATCACCCATATGGAGGTTTGATCCATATTCATGACCTTTATATCCACATGACCTTAAATAATGGGAGCAACGGAGGTGCAATCGCTCACCACCACAGAGGTGGAGGATTTATGGGTGACGTCTGCTCCCTGCAGAACATATTAATTTGCAGACGTTTGCAATTCATTAATCCCACTTCCTACTCCATGATGCCAGGTGTCATTATGTATAGAGGTGGTGGAATAAGCTCTGGAGTGTACAGCTCCAGCAGCTCCCTGACTGACAGGCCTCTTAATAAGAATCGAGATGCACGACGGCATGGCCAGCATCTGAAGAGCGCCCTTATTACAGTACGCTGGTCGAGTGTGTGAGCTGCCAGCCTGAACTCACTAGCCTGTGTGTATTGCCAGTCTGGAATCTAAATCAATCTGTTTTTTTCTGCTGTGCATCAGGGAGCAGAACCACATTTGTATTTTTAATTTTTTTTTTGGGGGGGGACCATATTAGGCCTTATATTCTATCTATTATATATTAATATAATTTAAATCAAGGCTAAGATTAAGAGCATTATTATGAGCAGGAATCTGACAGAATTTATGTAATCATATCTATTTAACACCATCCATCAAAAAAAAAGAGCCTCTTTATTTGACATGAGAATTATAAATGTATAGATTATATAGTATAACGTGAGCATTTCTTGGATATTGATTTGTTGGCTAAATAAAATATTCCATATGGCTGAAAGATTAGCTTTGCTCCCCCTGTGGTGAATCATTGGCTTGGGGCTAGTCTCTTTGACTAAATCCCAGTATTAACTGATATAATATTCCAGCTTCAAAAACGCTAGTCTTACTGTACCTACTGCAGCTAACCAAATGTTCATGTGGACCTCCATGTGGAGTCAATGTGTGTGAAATGAGCCAATGTGTGAGAAAGAATCCTTATTCTGTTCTTAATTCTTTACTTAAACTGTCAATGTAAGTGATGTGTACATTTACCAGAGCTAATTTATCCTTTCGAGTGCGGCACTGCGGCTCTATCGTGAGTGTTTGATACCAGGTGTATTACTGTTATGCATTGCACCATTATTTTTCTCTCAGATGCTGATTAACCTTTCTGGAGACTGTTTAATAATTGAATAATATGCAGATATTACCAACACATCTGGACTAAGTATGTGCTAAATATTACATGATAAGCAAGTTAATATTCTTCACGTATGCAGCTTCTCTTTGCCATGAAACCAAATTATGCAAGGCTCTCTCTCTCTCACTCATTTTCTACCGCTTATCCGAACTACCTCGGGTCACGGGTAGCCTGTGCCTATCTCAGGCGTCATCGGGCATCGAGGCAGGATACACCCTGGACGGAGTGCCCACCCATCGCAGGGCACACACACACTCTCATTCACTCACACACTCACACACTATGGACAATTTTCCAGAGATGCCAATCAACCTACCATGCATGTCTTTGGACCGGGGGAGGAAACCGGAGTACCCAGAGGAAACCCCCGAGGCACGGGGAGAACATGCAAACTCCACACACACAAGGCGGAGGTGGGAATCGAACCCCCAACCCTGGAGGTGTTAGGCGAACGTGCTAACCCCTAGGCTAAATAATCATAATAATGCTACACAAAGTACTTTTGTATGTTACGTTCTTAGTATCTCATTTTTAATTAGTGTTGTTTTTTTTAAACAAGAAGATATCAGTTCCTTCATCTTTCAACATGAGCTCATCTACAAAAAACAAAAAAACAAAAAAGGCCTTTTTATCACATAAAATGTTTCCTTGCCCCTTCACTAAGTGAAGCCATGATGGACAGTGTACTAAAACAGAGTTGTGGACAAAGTCAGGGAGCTTTACGCTACAGTGAGCAGCCTTGTTTTCAGATTCGGTGTTCACGGCTTTTGACAAATATGTGGTACGGACAACTTAACACTTTTCCACTTCCTTCCATCTTAGAGCGAAGTCCTTCACAGTCCATTAAATCATCCACTTTAGTGAAGGTCAATCTGAAAGATGCCAGAGGGAGTCATAAAGCTCACGCCTCTTAGCATCTGGAGCGAGTCAGTGCAGCGACACACACCTCTGAAGGGTTTATGCGTTTCAGTGTATTTCACCTCCATTTCATTTCATGCACAGATGCACATTTCCTTCTCTCCGTTTCAAGCATAAAGAAACATTACCTTTATTTCCATTTAATGCCAGTTATTACTGTGTGTAAAAATAAAAGCTTTTCTGCCTGAGCGCTGTCAGTGATTAGGAAGGATACAATTGACATTTGAATGGATACAGACACACAAACACACTTACAGCTCCGGGTTTATTAAGGCAGCATTAAAGTGGAGCATTTCACTCAGGCATTCTGCCAAAAGCAAAGATTTTACCTTTATTTTTCTCCTCTGTTGTATGTGTGGGTATAGATGATACTTTTCGTGTTGTTGTTGTTGTTTTTTTCACATCCCTGTTTAACCTTATCTCCTCTGTATCTGTCTGTCTATGTGTCTGTGTATGCTACGGTGGCCGAGAAGTGCAAAACACATCAACAAATCCGAAAACAAAACAACAAATCCGAAAACACATTAACAAATCCGAAAACACATTAACAAATCCAAAAACACCTTAACAAATCCAAAAACACCTTAACAAATCCGAAAACACCTTAACAAATCCGAAAACACATTAACAAATCCAAAAACACCTTAACAAATCCAAAAACACCTTAACAAATCCGAAAACACCTTAACAAATCCGAAAACACATTAACAAATCCAAAAACACCTTAACAAATCCAAAAACAAAACAACAAATCCAAAAACACCTTAAAAAATCCGAAAACACATCAACAAATCCGAAAACAAAACAACAAATCCGAAAACACATTAACAAATCCAAAAACACCTTAACAAATCCAAAAACACCTTAACAAATCCGAAAACACCTTAACAAATCCGAAAACAAAACAAGAAATCCAAAAACACCTTAAAAAATCCGAAAACAAAACAACAAATCCGAAAACAAAACAACAAATCCCAAAACACATTAACAAATCCGAATCATCGGACAAGACACCTGTCATTCAACTGTATATCTTGAATGACAGGTCTCTTGTACAATGATCGGTAAGTTTCCATTCACAAACGATACCTACCGTTTCTGGGTTGTCTGAATTGTCCTTGTGTTTTCGGATTTGTTCATGTGTCTTGCACTTCTCGGCCACCGTAGTTTGCAGTTCACAATATACAGTATGTCGATATAAGCATCTAAAACCATCCATTTTTTCTTTCCCATGACTCCATATAGCTGATATTCTAAACTACATGCTTATCACAACCTTTGCTTTATGAAATGAACACTATAGTTTCTTTTTATTTCCATAGTTTGCCTTCCTTATGACAGTCTTTCATAGTGGAGCGAGATATCCCTTTTGTAAGGCGAGAGCTACAGGAAGCCGAAAGAGAAAACGCTGTATACATCATGCATGTGGATTTTCCAATATTTTTACATCAAGCAAAGTTAAATGAGATATCAATATTTGCTAGCACAGGTTATTTAATTTAGTTTAACAGCACGGTGTTATCAAAGCAAACATATCCACACACAAAGCCGCATAGCATGCTATCAATCGTTATTCTAATATTTATTTCAGCAGTTATCACTAAAGCTCATAATAACATGCCATCGGCAAAGACATATCATATGAAAACTGCACAAATGATATGACAGTTTATCCAAAATCACAAAAAGTGTACAGTACCCTCCACAATTATTGGCACCCCTGTTTAAGATGTGGTCATGGACTTCTAAAAATTCTCCTTTATTTAAAAAAAAAAAAAACATAGAACCCAAATGCAAAAAAAGAGAGAAAAATCCAACCTTTCATTTAAGTACATTACTTTAAAAAAAATATCACACATTTAGAAAAAAAAAAACATTGGCACCCCTAACTCTGGAAAATTTTATTTAGTTTTTTTTTTATATATTTTTCTGTAGTTGCTAATGTTGGTCAGGGTATCTGGGAACTTTTAACTTTTAATCTTATTTAACTTTTAATCACTGTATCTTTGAGTAAAATATAATTGTATTTGATTCCCTACATGAAATGAAACAGAAATAAAGTCATCAGCATCTATACATGAATATGACAGGATTACCTGACAGGATTTCTAAGAGAATTTTATTCAAGATGAATTACTTTGTTTAATTACTTTTATTAATTTCTATTATTAAGTAAGAAAAATAAGTAGAAATAGATAGAATGATTGTGCAATATGTTTACGTGTTACATGTGGTAGCATGTTATGCAATAATGTTTGCAATAATGTAGTACTAGTTCAGTGTGTGCAAATATTACAGAAAGAAATCTGATGTATTCCCGAGCTGCGAGTTGCATGTGGTAACAGTAAAGTGCGCTGTGCAGAGTTCAATGGAGTAACTGAGTCTTTCTGAAATCCTAAGCGATTAGTGAGACGGACAAATCTGTGTTAAGGAGTCTAATGACTTGAGGAAAGAAGGTCCTACTGAGCTTTTCAGTTCTAGTCACTGTCAGAACGGACCGTGACTGCAGTGGGTGGAGGCCTTGATGATGTTCGGAGCTCTGGAACTGCATCATCTGGTGTAGATGTAGAGCAAAGAAGGCAGAGTAATATACTGTATGTGCATGTGCATAATATTCACTGATAATCCTAGCTGACTAGCTATCATCAACCCAACGGGATTTCTAAAACAACATTTATAAATATTTAGATACTACAGTACATTGCCCCTGCTGCCTAGATGATGATTTTTCAAGTGCGATCATAAAACTGTGCTTACTTTGGTCCTTTGAACACGATGTGCACACTAATACAGATACGAGTGAAAAGAAAATTGAACGTTTGTCTACAGGTTCACCTTCCATTCATTCTGAGAAAACATTCCCTGCTGAAAAAGTCAGCTTAACCCGCTGGTAAAGATCTTCTGCCAGTATGACCAGCTCAGCCTGCTTTTTCAGCAAATAGATTTTACAGCAGGGTTTTGACCAACAAATCCTACATCATAAAATGCTCTGTAGTGCCTGATTGTATTGTGGATGGAGGCAGATATATTTATTATACTGTTATAGACCCTCATATGAGCTCAAGGCCATGTTGATCTGCACCAAAAAACACTCGCAACATTTGCTGTGCAGTTTGCTACTCAAAAAAATTGTGTTTCAATATTAATAAAAACAATGCATATTGCTATTTTTTCCTAAAATGATTATTAACAATTAACAGGTTTTTTCTTTTTTAAATTAACTGTTAAGTCATGTAATTAAAGGCAGGGTCTCCGTTGTTTGAAAGCCAATGTTGACATAGAAAATCACCAAAACAAACACGCCCCTAACCCAAATGGGTCCCACCCCTGTATCGATAGCTCCGCCCATACATACATACGTAACCCAGGCGACTAATGGAAAGAAATGTGTCTTTATCATAGCTGAAGGGAAGAACAATACGATTGCAGATAAACAAACAAGCAAAAATGACACACAAGCATAATCATGTAAAGGACAAAGGCATATATTAGTTCTGTGTAACAAAGCAAAACCAACGTTACTCACCTATCGAGAAGGAAAAATCGCCTCGGTGTCTTAAGTTAATTCGAGTTTCCCGAGTCAATAACTCCTGAGCTAAACGCTGTTACTACACAAAACGTGGTTGTAGCTGCCTCTCTACATTACTACGATAGAAAAGAGGTGTTATTTGTGTAGTAACAGCGTTTAGCTCAGGAGTTATTGACTCGGGAAACTCCAATCTGTGAATATGTGGCCAACTTCCTGCTCCTTCAGTTCTCTCCAGCGCTGGAAAGCTGATCCTATATTAACATGTCCTACTTCTTGTCTTATCGTAAGTCTTTCTTCACTTTCTTTCTTTGTTTTTATCCTCCATGTCAATGTTAAAACCGCTTTCTGTTAATGTCACACATGCGCACTGAACACACTCTCCGCCGCATATTGACAAGACACGCCCCTTTCTGCTCATTGGCTACACTGTTTTGATTTTTGACTCGATTTTTGTTTATTATTCGGCCCGAATCATTTCTCAAAAATCGGAGACCCTGCCTTTATCAGAGAAACAAATTCTGTGAATTATTTTTAAGACAATTTAGAGCCTTTAGTATAATATAAGAAGAGAAAATCTGAGAGAAAACCATGCCTGAAAACATCCGAGTGGGCACCATTCAAAAAACCTTCAACTTTAATAACCCCTTACATACTGGTCAGGGTCGCAGTGGAGCCAGAACCAACCACAGGAACACAGGGGCTGGATGCAGGAATACAGGGATGCTAATCGCTGTTAAATAGTTAATCGCAGGCTGAAATTCTTTAGTCTTAAATGCCAACCTTAGTTTTTTTACTCCAATACTAATGTGCACACTGTGTATTTATAAAATAACACCAGACCAAAATTTCTGGTTGCCATGGATACTTCAGACACATACAGGGATTAGACAGAATAATGTGAACACGCATTGTTATAGGGCTTTGTGGGATTTATTTAGGGGTTTATTTATTGTATTATTTATATTATACTGTACCGCGCTTATCGACCGGCTCGGACATCGACCCATTTCGACTAAATTTGCGCATGCTGAACGACCAAATCTCCGCTTATCGACCTCAACCCACGTGGCGCGAGGGGAAGGATCTTCCTCAGCCTTCGTGGAGAGAGCATCTATCGTAAATTAAACTTCGGTTTGTGAACAATATTAGTGTTATTTAGCGGTCAATATAACAAGTTAGTGTGTGTATACTGTATATACAATACTTTGTTTAAAGTGTAGTCTTTTTTTTTTTGTTTAAATTTGTGAAAATACTCTAGAAATATGGGTCCAAAAAAAAAGCTAGTGATGTGAAGGCCAAGCGGCGTGTGATTTCTATGGAGACAAAGAGAAAAATTATCTCTAAGTATGAAAATGGTACGCATATCAAAGATCTTGTTGTTAATTATAATTTACCAAAGTCTACTATATGTACATATTTGGCCAATAAGGAAAAAATGAAAGAAGCAAATGTCTTGCCCAGTACAGTATGTCGCGCAATGTTAACTTAAAACAAAGACCACAGGCTACAAATGAGATGGAAAAATGACTCGTCCTGTGGATAAAAGAGAAACAGCGAGTGGATGATAGTGTTGATCAGGCAATAATTTTTCATTTATACTTTTTACTGTATTATATACAATGTTATTTATGTACCTGTATTATTTTATGTATTATTTAGTATTAATACTGCTAAAAATGGGGCAAAAATTGTTAATTATTGGGTATCGGTGGAGGTCGGGAAGGGATTAATTTTGGTATCCATTATTTCTTATGGGATAATTACATTTCGCATTTCGACTGGTTTTAAGGAACGGATTGAGGTCGATAAGCGGGGTACCACTGTAGAAGTTTGCATGCCATATAAACCAAGCAGAGGTTAGTTCAAGACATTGTTGAAATGGGTGACTTGTCAGACTTCCAAACATTTGCAGCCCAGCTCTTTGGTGTTTCAAAAGGAAGTCCCTATGAGTATAACTGCGTATACAAAGCATGGAAGGTCATCATCAGCAAAAAAAAAGAGTAGTGAATAAAATTCCAAATTTAATGATAGGGACCGTCAAACACTAGAAAAGACAGTTTCCAAACAACTCAGAAGTACTGAAGTAAATGTAACAGAAGAAATTCATTTACAGATTAAAAACAATCCACTGAGATCTTCACAAAGCCAACATCCATAGAAGAGTTGCAACTGCTAAGCCATTAATCACATTAAAGACATTGATGCAAAAATGTGAAAAAGATGGTGTCGAGATCATCATGAAGGCTGGAAACGAATGAAATTACACACAATACTTCACCTGGACATTCTAAGGACACTTTAACTCTGGACTTGCTCAGCACAGTGCCACTTTATACACTATATACACACCGTACTGCACCGGGACACTTTAAGGACAATCTTTAAAAACCATACACAATTATGTATATGTATATTTATGCATATGTATATACATTATTTCTTCATCTATATTTTTATATAGTTTTCTTATATAGTTTATACTTTTTTATTATTTTATTCTTATTTTATTTTTTGATTTGATTTGATATGATGAATCATCATTTACATTATTCCCAACAGCAGGTCGAGTTTATGTATGGAGAACCCTAAGGAAGCTTGGACTGTCAAACATGGGGGGTGAATTTGTGAAGATCTGTGAAGATTTGGGTGGCCATCTATTTTTCTTTTTGGTCCCATCATTAGCCTACATGGCCGCGCTACTGCCAGCAGGTATTTAAAAAAAATCTAAGTGATCAGGTGCATCCTATGGTCCAAATGTTTTTTTCTGAACAATTATGCGGGGGGGCAAGGTGGCTTAGTGGCTAGCACGTTAGCCTCACACCTCCAGGGTTGGGGGTTTGATTCCCACCTCCGCCTTGTGTGTGTGGAGTTTGCATGTTCTCCCAGTGCCTCGGGGGTTTCCTCCGGGTACTCCGGTTTCCTCCCCCGGTCCAAACACATGCATGGTAGGTTGATTGGCATCTCTGGAAAATTGTCTGTAGTCTGTAGTGTGTGAGTGTGTGAGTGCCCTGTGATGGGTTGGCACTCCGTTCAGGGTGTATCCTGCCTTGATGCCCGATGACGCCTGAGATAGGCACAGGCTCCCCGTGACCCGAGGTAGTTCGGATAAGCGGTAGAAAATGAATGAATGAATAAATGAATGAACAATTAAGCCATTTTTCAACATGATAATAACAGTTTAGACTGTTTGAGGAGCAACAGTATGAGTTTTAACCTCTGCCCAGGCCAGCTTCATCACCTGTCTTGAATATCATCAAAACAATGTGAGAAACTTTGAAGAGAAATGTGAGAAGCAGGTTCCCTGCTCCAACCTCTCTCAAGCAACTAGAAGATATTCTGCTAGATGAATGGTACAAAATTCTGCTGGAAGATATTCAGAAGTTGTATGAATCTATCGCAAGAAGTTCGGAAACTGTATTAAACGCAAATGGTGGTCCAATACCTTATTAATAAAGCCGTATTACACATATCATCTGTGTTCGCATTATTTTTGTTTACCCCTGTACTGTATGTTGCATACTGTATATGTTACACTACAGTACATTCTGCAGAGACTATAAAGTCAGAAATGCTGTCTTTAAAAAATTATTCATAACAGGAAGTGGGGTTGATCTATCAAAAATGTGCACATAGCGCTTTTGCCCTCCTTGGAGGCAAGCCAAAGTAAATTCCTTATTTCACTTCACTGCTCCAAATCTCTAACGTCTTTAATTTAGCCTGAGGGAGAATCTAAATGCTGGATATCATGCTGACTGCTTTGCAAATTACAAGTAGGCCTCACTTTAACTTCATCAGTCGACCATCGTGACTCATTATGAAACAGTTTGCATCTAATGTGCAATCTGTCAACACAGGGTTATAATGGAGTTCAGGCTGTGTGAAAGACTGCCTGGTGATGGCATTCCAGCTCTGACATGTCCTAGCATGTGTGCCAAAGTTATGATAGCAGAGAGCAGCACCTTAGATGATGATGTGCCGTAAAAGCAAAAATTAGTCCGGGGTAAACTGCATCCGGTTCGTGATGTTTTGGTGCTAATAATCAGTGTATATACTTAATTAAATGATAAGTCTATAGTTATAAAGATTAAAAAAATTAAGGAAAGTATTGTGCAAGTCGTGTCAGAGATAATGAGGCAGCAGAAGTGTGAATTCGATTCTTGATAGGGGTTAGAAAAGCTAGGCAAGAGACAGGAAGAGTGAAGAAATTTAAGTATTTTCCCCGACAGGAAGCAACTAGATGATCCTTCTAGAGTCATATTACTTTTCTTTATGGGCAACACTGAAAAGTAATTTAGCCAACAGCTGGGGAAAGGAAAGAGGATTAGAAAGTGTATCTACAGTGGATTTGTTGTAACATGACAGCTATTTACAAACCTAATTTATGGTTCCTTTAAATAATTTTATAATAATATCCTGCAGGAGCAGCTACAGAGTTGTATATAATAAATGTTTTACAAATATCTAAAACTCAGCAAGAACTATCATGCCTACAGGTACATTTCGATTTGAACCACATCACTTTGCCTGTAAGAAATATTTTGTTTGTCTTTGATGTGCTTTGTTTGTCTCCTAGTGACATAAACAGCATACTGACTATATTACCAAATTTGTACAGTCACATTCATTCATTCATTCATTCATTCATTCATTCATTCATTCATTCATTCATTTTCTACCGCTTATCCGAACTTCTCAGGTCACGGGGAGCCTGTGCCTATCTCAAGCGTCATCGGGCATCGAGGCAGGATACACCCTGGACGGAGTGCCAACCCATCACAGGGCACACACACTCTCATTCACTCACACACTCACACACTATGGACAATTTTCCAGAGATGCCAATCAACCTACCATGCATGTCTTTGGACCGGGGGAGGAAACCGGAGTACCCAGAGGAAACCCCCGAGGCACGGGGAGAACATGCAAACTCCACACACACAAGGCGGAGGCAGGAATCGAACCCCCAACCCTGGAGGTGTGAGGCTAACGTGCTAACCACTAAGCCACCGTGCCCACCTGTACAGTCACATGTCAAAAATATTTTTTTTTGCTTTCACATTATATTTAAATGTTAATGTTTTAAAGAAACACGATCAAGAATAGGATATCATTTTGATGAATCCTTAATTCTTTTTTTAATGATAAAAAAATAATTTTGAATCCCAGGCCTCAGAGATTTCTAAATACCACACCCAAAGTGTCTATAACAATACAGGATCAGCACCACAGACAGCAACCCAAACTCAAAAGCACATAAAAAAGAGGTCAGGTATCTGAACCTCACACAGCTGGAGCATGACTCGCTGGTGGCAAAAGGCCTTCACACCCAGTGGGAGATTTGTAGTCTAAATCTGAGGTGCAGCCTTGGTAAGCTACACCTTCTCTAGAGGAATTGCATGCGGCATCCTGACTTGTGCACAGCAGAGCAACACATACATAGATGGGTGACAAATTAATGGGAAACCGACTAACGTGTTTGTTCATCACAATACACCTTGGCATATGTTTTACAAGTATGGAACTATACTGAGGTGATCAGTCAAAATAACGTGAGAGAGAGAGAGAGAGAGAGAGAGAGAGAGAGAGAGATGGCCAGGTTCTGAGACATGTATATTAGATTTCTTCGTACATACAGCAGGCTTAAATTGTATACAAGTCTTTAAACACACTCATGTGATACTTTCAGCACCTTTTATATGCCGGCTTTTTTGCTTCTCATAAAAGCACATAATAAACCATTTTCTTTCCACTGTGATATGCACAGATATTGCTTTTTACCCAAAATATTACCATCTTTATTATTGTATTTATTTTAATATTATGGTCGAAATGAAGCTGTGTGAAACACATTCATGCAGAAACCCTTCTAGTTCCGAAGGTTTCCCAAATTTTATTTGCACAGCTATTAAGAATAATGCAGAAAAAAAAAACAGCTGTAGCTTAAATTACAGCAATTGCTTTTTAATGACAAGTTGCAGATGTTCTGTTATCTGTGTGAGCAGCCAAATACCAAGCCACGGCTCGTAAATGACTATCCATGGAGCAGAGTGTCATCATATACAGTAGATACTGGGAAAGTTTGAGGTTTTTTTCTTACTTACTTTTTTTTTTTTAATGAACAGACCTATTTTTTTGTAATTAATCACTGCTAAACTTACTAGCATATTCCCAGCTGTTAGTGCTCATGCCTAACCTAATAACACATTTAATATATCGGACTCCTCTGTAGCCATGTGGAAAAAAGGAAGGAAAAAGATTCAACCTGTAAATTAGATTCACACTGTTATCATGTGCTACTAAAGAACTAAACAGCTTTACCGTGGGTTATTTTCATAATTACTTTGAGACCGGAGATACTAAAAAAGGCTGAGCTTTCAGTAAAAAACGTCTAATTTAATTTAGCGTTAGTCATTGTGAACTGCAATCTCTGGCACTGTCAATTTAATTGGTAATTTTTTGCCAGGCTTACAATACACGCTCGATGTTTGAGGTGGCATTCGGTTTGGCAGATATTTGAGAATATTAATACGATCTTTGCAACAGCTAAGATTATGGAACACTTACTCAAGTCATTTCCTTAGGGCCTCTTCACCGAGTTAAGCTGCAGCTCCATACTGAATGCTTTTTGACAGGAATAGAACAACAGGACGTGTAAGACCAGCGTCGGGAAAATTCAGAATTAAGCATCAAAGCTGCCTGTGGTAATGGAAAATGGGTTATGAGTGCATACATCTGTGGTGTCAAATCTTGAAAAACATCATCGTAAGACAAAGACAAAAAAAAAAATAGAACAACACACATAGGGACTCAGTGAGTCGTTAGAAATATAACGAGTTTATCTCTCAGATAGAAACGAGAAGAGGAAACACAAAAGGAGAATAAGAGCGCAAATAGGCTTATGAGGGAATTGTTAGCAAAAAAAGCTTTCTGTTGGCAGATGATGCTTTTCAGCCTCTGGTGTCACTGTGCTACACTATCATTAGCTTGAAAACAGCAGCCAGTATCCAAGGAAAAATGTCTTGCTCTCCAAATAATAACATCTTTTTTTGGGGGGGTGTGAGAGTAGAGCAAATCAGATTCTGAAAGCTTCTGTCACTTATGCGAATATGTAAAGGAGACATTTGATTTGGAACAGATTCTAAACTCCAGGGCATTTCTCTTTGCTTTCAATTTCACATACAACTTCTAAATGAATCACTTTCAAACTGCACGCAGGATTTTGTGTTGAAAAAGGTGTGTTACCTCTCACAGGAAGCTGTGAGAAAGGACACAAAGTGATTGACGTGTACTATCTTTGGAGACACGAGGTGTTATTGTGTTCTGTGTTGACAATGAAACTCACAGCAATAGCGGTACAACCACATGATTGAGAAAGAAATATGTCCCTGAGAGACTGAAGCTTTCACTCATGTTCCTGTTTGAATGCAGATATGAAAACAACAAATCAGATTATTTTAATACTAAACTTTTGCATCCAAAAACATTTCATATCAACAAGGTTGAAGCTCATGAATTGTCACTGCTAATACTGATAGACCTAACCTTGCTCTCATACTAGTAATGTTATTACAAGTAGTAGTGAAGTGACATACGGCTAAGTACGGTGACCCATACTCAGAATCTGTTCTCTGCATTTAACCCATCCAAAGTGCACACACACACACACACACACCGTGAACACACACCCTGAGCAGCAGGCAGCCATTATGCTGCGGTGCCCGGGAACCAGTTGTGAGGATTCGGTGCCTTACTCAAGGGCACCTCAGTCCTGGCCGGCCCGAGACTCGAACCCACAACCTTCAGATTACAAATCAGACTCTCTAACCATTAGGCCACGACTGTTATCAATCGATACAGTACATGTCTAGAACCAGAGCCCCTGCCCAGTAAAGCATAGTACTGTCTATACATTTTGTAAGTTTGTTAATAACCAGTTACTAGAATTCAGAAAACATTAACTTGTTTGAGCAGAAATTAAAACAGTATTAAAAAAAGATCCCTATCACTTGGCTGAATTTGCAGAAATAAGACTAGACTCGGATCTGTTTCCCACATATATAATAAAGCACTTTTGCTAAGTGGCCTAAACATAAAATTAACTCTAAATACAAATGACAAGTACAACCCAGACACATGGTGTGTTGGATTAGGTTTTATTACTTTCTCTCCAGACTGTACACTTCCAGTTAATTTGTGTACCTTGGACACATTCCTAGGAACAAACATCCAAACGCAATGCAAAGCTTTTCATTGAACTACAGTAGCTATTCCATCCAAAACACAAACATCAAGCTATTTAGTATTCAATAACTGGTTACAGGTTCTGACATCAATTTCTATATTACAAGCATCACTCTGTTTCTGTACCAAAGAGTGACACTAGACTCCATGCCTAAGAAGTGCCCCCTGTTTAGGCATGAGCTCTAAAGTCAATTCATTTGGTATTAGACATTGAGCTCATAAAGTGTCCTAAACTGAACTTGGAATAAAAGAGATGCCCGTAATGACATACAGTACAAGACAAGTGACAAATAAAAGTAAATAGAAGTGGCTCACATTTTGTTTCTCTGGTTCATTTAAACCCCAGAGACGGAAGACACCAATTTCAACACCGTCATGACAACACCGACTGAAGGAATATCTTCTGGAAGACAAGTCTTCACCACTACACCCCTCCAATTCATTTCCGAGGATGGTTTGAAGCTTTTATGGCAACTTGTGGTGCTTTAGTTTGTCAAAATGTAGTGCACACAATGTGTGAGCAATATGGCACACATAACATCAATTAAAGGCTGTTTACGGTATAACAATAGCTTTAACTGAAGCAATACCAAGCTGGAGGTTTAACATAGTTAATGCTTCCCATGTATTTCACATCACAGCAGCATCCATCAGGTTTTAATCAGCTTCATCACACTGACCCCAGTGGAACTGTGCCATAGAAAACCGGCTGTTGGACAACCTCCCATAAGCCAGGCCTTGGACTTGGAGTTGGCAAGTAGTCTTTCCTGTCATAGACAACAGCTACCGCTTGTTAAAGAGGTATTACTACTTTATGGCACATTGCCAGGATTACAGAAAGTCTATGTAAATCTGTATCATACGTTATGAATGTGTATGGTGATGTTTCCAAATGAAAAGTCGATGCCATCTCGGATGATTATGTCGAGTCTTGGACTAACGAGACCTGAGAGGAGAACTTGGAACTAGAAGTGTGCATGTCGACAGTGCCAGACAACACAGTCAAGATATGCAGTCGTTTTAAATTGTCGAACCTCGTTCTGCATTTTTTTTAAATGTTGGCAGTAAAAGACAGACAACCATCCCAAAAGCACCTCATTTATACCAAATCAGTGGCTGTTTTCTGAATGCTTCTGAGCATTTTCCTCCAAGCAAGATTATCCAGATTGTTGTTTTAAAGTCCTCTAGGGTGAAATGGTCAGTGAAAATATGCACGTCGAATGCCCACATGTTGTTTTTGTGTATTTCTGTAAAAATCCGAGCCACAAAAACTTCCACTCCACAACATCGTATGGGAGTTGGTATAAGATTGTAAGCTATCCCTTTATATACGTTTGAAGACAAGAGAAAAACATACATTAGGGCAGCACAATATTTTTGGCTATTGGAGTATATAACGTATACAGGTACTAGGTCTGAGGCTGTTACCTGATAGTTACATGTTAGATTTACAATCCCAAACATCAAGCTATTTAGTATTCAATAACTGGTTACACATTATGACATCAATTTATATATTACAAGCATCACTCTGTTTCTGTACCAAAGAGTGCCTTGATTTAATATTGTATTAAGTTACATGTTAGGTTTACAATCATTCTGTCTGTCCATGCTTCCACATGGGATGGAATTAGTCCTAGAACGATCCAGGTTATTTTTTCATGTGTTTAGGATTCCGCTATTTGTCTGATTATTCGGTTAATTTATCGAAAAGAATATAAATACTATACATTATTCAGTACAGTGAAACTTTCAGCCAAGCCCGATCCACCTATGGCATACTCTTAAGTTAGGAGGAAACTCAGTACAAACATGAAAGAGAGAGAGAGAGAGAGAGAGAGAGAGAGAGAGAGAGAGAGAGAGAGAGAGAGAGAGAGAGAGAGAGAGAGACAGACAGACAGACAGACAGACAGACAGACTAGCAGGTTTTATCTTCACATCATGTACCAAGAAGCCTTGCAAAGCATTTTTTTGTCACTGATCCTCCTAGACAAAATAGCTCTAAGCACCATTTAGCTCTACACACAATCATTTACTATGGCGTAGGATTATCTTCACAAGCACCGTGACAACTACTCAACAGAGTGTGAATCTCAATAATGATCATAAACATGTCAACACCAGTAAACGATATCGATGCTACAGTTCAATCGCCTCGTATGAGTTGGAGCCTAATTTATTCAAGCAGCTTTAATTCATGCTTATTTTGCATATGGAATTTCAGAAAACTTAAAGGGTACTGTATATAAAGTACAGGAAACCATTCTCGGGCCACGCCCAAAGTCCGGGGGTGTGGTCATACTGTACAAAGGGGGCAGAGCTGGGCTAAACATAATTAAATAATAGCGATGCTTGGACCTCAATAATCGCTGTTCGCAGCAATATTTGTATTTATTACTGGGTGCACTATAATAATTCCTGCATATTGTAATAATAATCAAATCTTTCAGACATTCCTCATGAATTACCCACTGATCCATTGTACCGAAGGTCGGTTTCAACCCCCTTATGACTTTTTTTGGATACGACACACGGATAAAAAGAAAAAGTGCTTTATAATAACACAATATTGAATTTTCCAGCCGTCCTCCCTATAGCGAGCTGAATGTGTCTGGGCCATTAATAGTGGAGAATCCCAGGAGACCTGCAGGCCCAAATAAGCCCTCAGAGGTATTCACTGTGCGAATTAGACTACAGATAGAAGGATTTGGAAACCCACTGGGCTGTAATGCAGCTGCAGCTCCAACCATCTAAACAGTAAGTCATTGTGACCACGGTGCTATGGCAATTGAAAAGAAAAAGGAAAAACTAGATTTTAAAACAAACACCCATTTCACTGGTCCATATCAATTCCTTTTCCCTGACTAAAAGCTTTCTACCTGACTTTTGCAAACTGATATTGTACTTTTTAATTCTACCACCTGCTTCCCATTCAAAAGCAAAATATTCTACATAATCTGGCTGCAACAAAACCTCTGGCGAAACCCAGGTCTCATAAGGCAGCATGAGAGAGAAATCTCATTGTGAATGCAGCAAGATACAAAAGAAAAGTATCCCATGACACACTCGTACGCCTGGGAATGAGCAAGAGGCTCAGGAGCCAATCCTGTATTTGTTCAAAAGAAAAGCGGAACAAAGAAGCCTTTTCGGTCTCAAACGTTATAAACACAAGCTATAGTGTGACCCCCAAAGATACACCTTGCTGTTCTTATAGTGTAGTGTTAAAACCTTTGTTCGATAGAATAATATTTTATTCTCAATAGAACTCAATCCGTAGAAAGTGCACAGGTTGTTTTAAACATACAGTAAGTTAAAATAACCTCACTCACTCACTCACTCACTCACTCACTCACTCACTCACTCACTCACTCACTCATTCTCTACTGCTTATATGAACTTCTCGGGTCACGGTGAGCCTGTGCCTGTCTCATCGGGCATCAAGGCAGGATACACCCTGGACGGAGTGCCAACCCAACGCAGGGCACACACACACTCTCATTCACTCACACACTCACACACTACGGAGAATTTTCCAGAGATGCCAATCAACCTACCATGCATGTCTGGAGGTGTGAGGCGAACGTGCTAACCTCTAAGCCACTAATCCCAAAAATTAAATGTATGTAATATACAGGATGTACAAATCCACATATCATAGACTTATATATTAAAAATACTACTACATACAAGTAATTGCAAAAGCTTAAACAAAGTATGTATAGCTTCAGTTGCTCATTCCACTTAAGGCAGCCATTAAGCGACCAAAATCTCATTTGTTCACATAAGTTTAATGCATATTTTCAGTGCAGTGATTGTAATTGTCAAGAGCATCAGTTCATGTTCACATCAAACATAGGAATGAAGAAAATTGTCACATCTGTGACTTTATCTGTTGCATAGTGATTGGTTTTGACAACTGGTTGGCGCGACTCACCAAACCCGGACATTTGAAGACTGGGAAAAAGGCTAGTTGATCCAAAGCCCCCAAACCACCCCTTACTAAACACCACCCTACGCCCACCTACACCCACCTAGTACCTGAGCTGAACTGTGCATCTTGAACCTACAGTAAGAGCTTGTTTTCCAGGTTTCGGTAAATGTACTTAAGTTGTTGGACCGTATATTTATAACCACACTCTTCTGTCACCCAAATGAGGATGGGTTACCTTTTGAATCTGGTTCCTCTCAAGGTTTCTTCCTCTTCCATCTAACGGAGTTTTTCCTCACCACATTTGCCTCAGTCACCCCAGACTCGCTCATTGGGAATAAATACAAACATGTTTAAATATAAATCTAATATAAATTTTTGTTTTATTTATTTATATTAATCTTCATATGATATCAAATTTCTTCTATTATGTTTCTTATGTTCTGTAAAGATGCGTTGAGACAATGTCCACTCTCCACTA